>NC_056730.1:292526199-292624549 GCF_019279795.1 Protopterus annectens | reverse complement strand
AACCATGCAAACCTCCTGATCACAGAGCCTGTCGCAGCTGCCCTGGAAGAAGCTTCAACTGCATCAAAAATGCATTTACTTAATGCTGTGCCTGGCCACTTGGGAAGTCTGTGTCCATTTCCCAGCTGTCCTTATCAGAAGGAAGACCATCTGGATTGGGCAGCAGCTTGGAGGGTTTGTCAGCAGACAAGGAAAGAAATGCCACAGGACTTTTGTGCAGGAATTTATATTTGTCAAGGACTTTTTAAAAATGTATCCAGCCTTTTAAGGGCTGGAGGCTGGGGGTCTGCTGTAATGGAATGTAAAGGAAGGAATCTAGAACAGGTGGCACAGGTGCAGGGGGTGCATGTGCCCAATAGATAGAGCTATAGTACAAAAGCTGAATATCAGATTTCTTTGGATATCCATTCAAAGTAATTCATCGTACTGAGAATCGTTTCCCCAAATGAAGCTTCCCCCCAATGATAAATTAGGAGAAATGACATCCTCATCATCCCAGCCCACTTCACCTTGGAAACAAATTTGTCATTAATATGTAAAGGAATGTTCATCAGAATCTGAGTAAGAAAAAAATGTATAAAGGCCTCTTTTAAGGGGTGTTAGGAGAAGCTGACGTCAGAGTAGGCCCAGAGAAAGAGGAAGGCCAGAGTGCCACGATGGCTAAGTTCCAGAGACGTACATCCATTCCCTTTCCCAGGATGTTGGGGGGGGGGGCGTTTTGGGATTTCTGTTCCTTCTTCCCAAGTCAGACATCTGCTTTTACTAATCAGAGAAGTTCTGACCTTTGACGAATGTCAATGTAAGATCCTTTGATTTCTTCTCTAACAAATATCTGCGGAATACCCTTTGGTCTCTATCAAATAATACTGGGTCACCCCTTCTCAACATCATCAGCAACTACAGTCGCTTAAGATATACAAACTTCAGACACCATACCAGCCTCCGGTGGGGTCACAGTAGCAGGGGGTGTACCATGTGTTCTAAGGCCTCAAGGGGTACATAAGTGAGTGGGCAGCAGTACCTCCAAGCCTGGGCCTCAATTTTTTATTTATTTTTTTGTTAAATGAAAGTGCAGGATGTTAGAGGTATAGGGGTCTGTCATTTTAACTTGGGCAAGGTCCTTAAAAGTGTTGCTTTTCCAAACATGAATGGAATAAAAAAAAATGGGTTTTTAAGTTCTTTGAGATGAAACAATGAAACGTTGCAAATTTTTTCATCATTCTCTGCCGCTAAGCAGAAAAGTACTGGTAATGGGGATCCTTGTAAGGACTCTGCTTACAACAATCACACTTTCCCCTACTAGCTGACATCTACCAGAAAAAAACAGCAACAGTACTAAGAAAAAAAAGGAAGGGTCCCTAATAGGGCACTTACCTGAACCAATGAAGACCAATGGAACCAACGACAACTTTTAGAACAGACTAGCTGGTGCAAGACATGGATATGGACTGGCAGCAAGACCATCTGGTGATTTATGCTCATGTGTCCACTTATGTACCCTTACATCCATGGGCTCAGTTTTTATGTCAGACATATGGCTGTATGGAAAGTCTAGGTTTTGGCACCCCAGCCGGATGTTACAGTTATTTGGCAAAATAACCCCAAATGTTTGCAATACTGCAACTGATGTAAGGAAGGACATCTGTAATTCTCTCCAGGATATAAAATTCCATACAGCAGTTTTCTAAATTACTAACTGCCCTCACAGATGGACATTCATTAAATTATTGCATTCACAGTTATTTTTCAACCTTTTACCTGATCACTATAGCGAAATGCGAAGCATGCTACAGCACTCTCAAACACATTAAGCCACAAAAACACAGTAAATGTATGGTAACAAAAACATGTCATGCTAAAAACAGTAAACCTACTCCTGATGTTTTTTCTTCCTTTTGTGGTCACTTGATGAATCATCATCAGAATCTTCACTGCTGGACGCTTCCTAGACATAAAGTGATAATTAAATTTTATGGACTTGTGCTGCTCCTCCAGTAATAGTACACAAAACCTAACATTTCTAACTGCAGTTAAATGCATTTAATTTCCTTTCAAACTGCTGTTGTAAAAATTACCGGTGATGCACTGTTAGATAAGGCATCTTGTTGTTCCTGGGGTTGAGGTGATGGTGCTGCTTGAGATTTCCGAAGTACAGCAGATCTCTGCACAGTCAAAATGCTGGGATTGGATTTCCAAAACTGCAACAAACGAGCAGGAAATTACCAGCAACCCAGCAAGCTATCAGCATATACAATTACATGAGCAATAAAGTTAGACAGCATCACCTTCCAATATTCTAACAGTGGACAAATAATAGTCACATTCCTACCATATCAGCTCATCTACAAGACATCTGAACTTGATGGGCGCATGTTTAATTGGGTATACTTCACATAGCAAAATTCAGCTTTTTGTCAAATGTGGGACTTTGCTGATATGTCTACGCACCAAATACACGTTTAAAAAAGTAAAGTTGTGTACACTTACCATAAATGTGGATGTTTGAGTGTATTCACTGTTGCAGTCATTACAATTGGGTTATCATGCTGGCAGGCTACCCTCAGTCGGCCTGAATTCCAAAGTCTAGGTCCGGCGTCAGTTGTTGTCGCCTCTTCCCTGACGTCAGTGCTCCAGGGGTATAAAAGATGCAGCCGATGCCATTTTCTTCAGTTTTTCTTGCCCCAGATGTCAGTTGCCCCCAAAAGGGTAGACTAAAAATATGCCAATAAAACATGCATGCACCAAAGTATATATTTTGCCTTAATCTACAAGCAAATACACCACATAGGTTGTATAGGATAGAGAAATCAGTTAAGTTCCAGCAAAGAAATGGGGGATGGCGGGTGGGTAACATGGACTGCAACAGTGAATACACTCGAACACCTACATTTATGGTAAGTGTACACAAGTGTACTATGTTCTTCGTGTTTCACTGTTGCAGTCATTACAATTGGGTTGATTCCCAAAGCTAAGGTTGGGAAGCTGGAGCTAAATAGCATTACGAGCGGCTATTAGGCCCTGCAGAACTGCAGTGGCAAAGCCTGCCATGGATTTAGAGTAGAGTGGTAAGTGATGGTGCTTTGTGAAGGTGTGCACTGAACTCCAAGTAGCCGCCTCTAAAATGTCTTTGGTTGGTACGCCCCTGAGGAAGGCTGCTGAAGTGGCTGCTGCTCTGGTTGAATGTGGCCTAATGCCCTTAGGAGGTACTGGCTTGCCATGTTGTGAATAGCAGAAACGAATGCAGTGGCCTATCCACTTTGAAATAGTCTGCTTTGAGATGGCCTTTCCTTGTGATCCTGCAGCATATGCCACTAGTAATTGCTCTGGCTTTCTGAAAGCTTTGGTTCTGTTCAAATAGAAGCGTAGCTATCTGCATATGTCAAAAGAATGCAGAATTATCTCTCCCTTATTTTGTGGGTTTGGATAAAAGGTAGGCAGATGAATAGTTTGGTTAAGGGCCACATTGGACACTACCTTAGGCATAAATGTCAAGTTTGTCCTCAGAGAAACCATGTCTGGATAAAAAATGATAAAAGGTTCCACAGCCATGAGTGCCTGTAGCTCAGACTCGTCTTGCAGAAGTTATTGCTAGGAGCAGAGCTGTTTTCCAAGATAAAAACTTTATATCAGCTGTAGCGGCTGGCTCAAAAGGAGGCAGGGTGAGTTTTTCCAAGACATAATTGAGGTCCCATGCAGGTACTGGTGATCTCCTTGGAGGCCTTAAATTTTTGGCCCCTCTGAGGTACTGCCTTAATAAAGGATGAGAAAAGATTGGTGGCTCTGTATTGTAATGAGCTGAAATGGCAGAGGCATGAATTTGTATACATGAAAAGGATAGCCCTTTGTCCAGCATCTCAATCAAGTAGTGCAAAATCTGAGGAATATTTGGTACAGCTGTGTCAATTCTTTGTGTCTGGTTCCAAGCACAGAATCTCTTCCATTTTCCAACATAGGATTTTCTAGTACTAGGCCTCCTGGCCTCCAAAATAACATCCATCACCTCTTTAGTGAGAGGTGTGTTTTGTATGACTACATTATCCGCCATGCTGCCAGATTTAAGGTCTTGAGTTGGCTGTGCAGGATTTGATTGTTCTGCTGGGACAGTAGATCTATGTCCTGGCATTACCCATTTCCTTGTTACCATGCTGAAGACTTGTGGATCCAATTTCCACTCGTGGGGATCCATGAGGTTTCTGCTTAGTTTGTCTGCCAGAGTATTTATCTTTCCTGGCAGGAATTGTGCTTGCAGATGTACTTGGTAAGTCAATGCTGTGTCCCACAAAGTCATGGCTAGTCTGCAAAGGGGGGTAAGAATGAGTGCCCCCCTGCTTGTTTATATACCACATGACCGTGGTGTTGTCTGTCATTAACAGTAGTTATCCTGGATGAAGTAGGTCCTTGAAGGCTGTCGGGGCATTTTGAACAGCTAGCATGTCTTTTTGATTGATACGTAGATGCATTTGGTTTGCGGACCATGTGCCTGGAATACATTTTTCTGCCATGTGGGCTCCCCAGGCATAATCCGATGCAGCCGTTGTTAATGTCTGTGCGGCTGGGGGTAGAGTGAATGGCTGTCCCTTGTTCTGGTGACAGGCCTTCGCCCACCATCGAAACTCCTGTTGTAGGCAGGGAATGAGAGTAACTATTTCTTATGCCAAAATAGTGAAATGCAAAATTGTACCGACGCTTAATAGTGCATTGGTTAAATCTAGCACAAAAGACAACTATCAATGTCGTGGTCAGGGCCTAGGCAAGGAATACAGTAAGAATGAAAGTTCTTATGAGGTATTTGCTTCCCACAAGAAATACAATTATAAATTTTTTCTGACATTGGTCTGGAGCAAGAAAAAAGTTTCCCCAACAGGGTACTTAGCTTTTTAGTGAAGACTTTGGATCTGAAATTCGAACACGAAAATCTCAGGAGTCGGCCGACTGGCACTTGTGAACTGCTTTTGCTTCGGGCACTGTGCGGCAAGGAAGAATGAAGAAAATGGCGTCGGCTGCATCTTTTATACTCCTGGCGCACTGATGTCAGGGAAGAGGCGACAGCAACCGACGCCGGACCTAGACTTTGGAATTCAGGCCGACTGAGGGTAGCCTGCCAGCAGGATAACCCAACTGTAATGACTGCAACAGTGAAACAAGAAGAGCATCTATTATTTCCAGGCTGTGGCAATGTTGAGTCCAAACACTTTTTAGGTACCATTGAAGTTTCCTCATATGCAGTCTTGCATATGGAATTAGTAGAATGCAGGATGCCATGAAGCCCAAAGCCTAAAGAATTTTTCTTTAAGATAACTGGGCCTTTGTTGCCAACAGTTTGAAATAGGTAGTCAGTTGCCTTTGTTTGTCCGGCGTGAGATAAGCCATCTGGGCAGTTGTATTTAAGCTTGCACCCAGGAATATTCTCTCTTGAGAGGGTACTAGTTTTGATTTCTGTTCGTTGACTGTGTACCCTAGGCATGGTAGTAATCTCGTTACGAATGCCAGATGCTGTAGTAGAATGTCCTTGTTCTCTGCTTGAATGAGGCAGTCGTCCAAGTAAGGATATATTTGTATTCCTCTTTCCTGCAGAATGCAATTACTGGTGCCAAGCACTTTGTGAAGACCCTGGGCGCAGTAGATAAGGCAAAGGGCAGTGCAGAAAATTGGTAGTGCATTGAGCCAGCTTTGAATCTGAGGTATCATCTGCATGTTTGTCTGATTGGGACATGCAGGTATGCCTCTTTTAGATCTAAAGTCACAAGCCAAGCCTTCTTGCCCAACATGGGCAGAAGCTGCTGTAGAGTCAACATTTTGAATTTAGGAATATCCAGATATGTGTTTAGAATAAATAGGTCCAGTATTGGTCTCCATGCTTTGTCCTTTCTGGGTACCAAGAACAGTCTTGAATAAAATCCTTGTCCCTGCTCTTGTTCTGGTACTTGTTGAATGGCCCTAATGTCCATGAGGGATGAGACTTGTTTTTGTGCCTCTGCCCATTGATGTTTTGGCAGGTCTGGCCAACCGTTTGCCCTTGGCAGGGTATGGAAGTGAAACTTGTAGCCTTGTGACTATGTTTAAGACACATTTGTCCTGTGATATTATGTGCTAATTTTGAGAAAAAAGTGCTAGTTTCCCCCCTAAAGGTGCTGCCAGAAGATAAGTGCTTGGCACAGGCAGGGGGAAGTCATTGGGACTGTTTCCTGTATGGCTGTGATTTGTCTTATCCAGTTCTGGAGGTAAAGCACCCCATTGTTTAGACCTGTATGAACCTTGGGGCTGGGCTCTGCCTCTAGAGCGTCTGTATCTGCCCCTTTGTGGCCTGTCTGATACTGGAAAGGACCAATTCTTTGTAGGGCAGTGTCTGCTAAATCTTGGTGGCTGTACCTGTAAGAAATCCTTGACTGTTTGCATATATTTAGCTTTGTCCTCCATTTTCTAACACCTCTTCTGCTTTAACACCAAACAAAGCATCATGCTGTAATGGAGCAACTAATAATTTTGCTTTAACATGATCAAATAGATTTTGTTCCTTTAACCAAGCATGCCTCCTAATGACAGAACCCATAACTGCGGCCCTGCAGGAGGCCTCCAGAGAATCAAAACCACATTGCAAAGTATGCTTTCCAACTTTTTCAGCTGCATGCAATAATTCCTGCATTTCTTTGTTTTCTGCACATTCAGAATTTATAAACATTTTTTGTTTAAGCAGTGACATAATATATTGCTGATATCTGAGCATATAGCAGAAGTGTAAATCTTTGGACTCAGAGATAGTTTCTGGGTCAGCAAGCACGGTTTTTGAAAAGGAATTTATGAGTCAGGAACCCTGTAGTACCTGTCCGACTTAACAGGAGCTGCATCATCTACAATGTCTAACACAGGTAGATTCTGAATAATCTTGGCTCTCCCAGTGGAAATGCTCCCTCATGGTATGTAAAGTTTCAGGCTGAAGGGATTGATTCTTCAGCATCAGAATCCTCATAGGGTGGAAGATAGTATTCCTGATCAGAAGAGGAATCAGATGAAATGGAAACCTGATCTGAAGATTCATATTCTGTCTATGGGAACCCTGATCAAAGTAATTAGGTCTTCCATTTTGAGCATCTGTTTTTTAGGCATGGAGGCCTGTCCATAAGGCTGTTGTACTTGTTTCTTTGTCTTTAAAGGTGCTTTAGTCTTTGCCTTTGAAGCTGAATTCGTTTCAACATATAATTGAGTAGGTTTGAAAACACCCTCAGAAGCCGATGCCTGCTCATCTGAGGGAATAGTTTCCTAAGGTCCAATACCTTGAGCTTCCAGCAGCCTGGCCAACTCCACATGGGTGTAGAAGAAGCCTAGTCTGTTTTGGACCTCGGATGCTGTCCTTTTCCTTGTGTTTATGGCTATCAAATCTTCTGCCAAAATAGTGACATGCAAAATCATACAATACAGTAAGAATGAAAGTCCTTATGAGTTATTTGCTTCCCACAATAAATACAATTATTAACTTTTTCTGACATTGGTCTGGAGCAAGAAAAAGTTTCAACGGGGGTATTTTGCTTTTAGTGAAGACTGAAAATCTCAAGAGTCGGCTGACCGGCACTTGGCAAGAAAGACGGAAGAAAATGCGGCTGCATCTTTGGACCTAGACTTTGGAATTCAGGCCGACTGTGGGTAACCTGCCAGCAGTATAACCCAATTGTAATGACTGCAACAGTGAAACACGAAGAACATCAAGCAAGCTCTTCCCTTGGATCCCGCCAATTCACTCTCTTGCTACTACTAAGCATTTTTTTTGTTTAGTCAAGAAATTCCAAACTTTTGCATCAGTTCCCAAAGAAGTTATCTCCAGCTCTTCTATAACACTGGGTAGGGGGACGGCTGGGAGGGAAGGTGAGGAAGAATGAAGGAAGACAACACAGACACAAAGTTATGGTAAATACTTAACTTGTACATCTGATGTTCTCTCTCTCATTCCTACTGACGGTTGGGTTCAAGTCCCCAGCTATACAACTCCTGGGTGGCCTCAAGGAAGGATATGCTGGAGCACTGCAGAACCGAAGGAAACCCTGCTCCTGGAAAGAATGTCTAATTTGCAATGAGTGACAAAAGTAGGAGTTTTTCACCAAGTTGCTGCAGCACAGATATCATCTTAAGATGCCCTGGAAGAAAAGGCAGATGAGGTACACACAAACATAGTTGAGTGGGCCTTGGGAGGACGAGGTAACTGTAATCCATTCTTGGCATAAATCAAAGTAATACAATCTGTAATCCCATTTAGTAAGAGTAACTTTTAAAACTGCCTGACCTAAGTGGCTATGTGAAGAGGACACAAATAACTGGTCTCATTTTTGAAAAGGTTTCATCCTATGAAGATAAAATGTAACTTTCTATGAACATCAAGCAAATGTAACAAATGTTCTCCCTCATTAGAAACATTTGGGAATAAAACTGGTAGTTGTATGGACTGGGTGAGGTTGGATTCTGTAGCTACCTTGGGCATGAAAGAGGGATTAGTACAAAGGGCCACCCTATTTTTATGGAAGATGCTGTAAGGAGGATTAGAGGACAGCGCCTGGATCTCAGAAATTCTCTTTGCTGAAGTAATGGTGATAAGAAAAATACGGTCTTCCATGAGAGAAGCAACGTCACAAACACCAGCTGGTTTGAAAGGTTTTTGAGTTAGACCTTGTAAGACCACAGTAAGATCCCATGGCAGGGTCGGTTCTTTAACTGGAGGACTGAAGAGGAAAATTCCTTTGAGGTTGTAGGGGCACTAAAACATTACCCAAATGGAAGTTAGAGATGGCTGCCAACTGAAGTTTAACAATGAAGAAACTGGCTCCCTCTTTGAAAGAGACGCAAGGAAAAGGATAGCTGATACTGGAACTGAAAAGGGTCAATGCTTTCCTTGGAGGCCCAGAAGACAAATCTCTTCCACTTACTCCTACAGACTTTCTTGTAAGCCAATATATTGTCTTGGACAGTGGAAGCAAGCCTGGACCTTCTTATCACTGGAAGTGGAGAAACTAAGCAGTCAGTTTGAAAGACATCATATTGGGATGAAAACCCTCTATTGGGTGAAGGAGGTACTGCCTGGGTTCCAATATCCATGTAGGATATTTCAGGTGAGAACAGAGGAATGACCTGGACAAATCTTAAGAGGGTAGCTTCCTGACCATTATCAAACATGATAGTAACACAAGCAGTTTACACAAAGGGAATACAGGTCCTGGTGAAATTTGCTGGCCAGAAAGTCAGGAGGATTCTGTTGCGGCTCAGACACAGATCTTTCTCAAAAATGAAGCCACAGTAGAGAGAAAGCATATTTCTGTAGGTAAACCTACCATAACAGTAGATGTTAAAACAGATCACTGCTGCAGTAGCCTTAAACTATACTGCATATTTTGTGAAGGACTGGATCCATCAGCCACCTTCCCAAGCTTTTAGGTTCCTTCCACATTCCCTAGCCACTTCCCTGCACAAGGGAAGGTGCCAAAAGTTCACAGCTTTCTTGCCTTAGAAAAAGGAGGCCAGGACTCTGGCAAATGGGATTCAAAGCAAAAAAATCCCACACTCTGTAATAAAAAAGACTGGAAACTACAGGAGATGGAAGGATCAACCAGCTACTGTACCAGTGATCTACTCCAATACCTACTCTTATGGTAAATTTACTTAAACTACATTAGATCACAGCTGCAGCAGCCTTAAGATATATGTGAACGATAACAAAACTCAGGAGTAAAAGAAGGTGACAGAATGGCTTAATATGCAGGAGCCCCTGGAAATCAGCCCTAACAAGCCTGCAAAGGACCCAAACAAATATTCTAATGTAGTGCTTGTTAAGAAATATGCAGGATAGCAAGTTATTGCTTCTTGAAAATTTTTAGAGTCCACCCTTTTTTAATAAGTCACAATGGTAGACTAATCTAGCTTATCAGTGGGAGCAGTAAGTACTAGGTAGCCTATCTACCACAAAAAGAGTGGTTTCTGGCACAGAAATTTTAGTTTATTGGCTGTTTGGGCAGTTTTTCCATCTCTTTCAACTTTCTTGTTTAAAAGCCCGTGTTTGTGCTGGTTTCCTGCCTTTCCTGTAACTAGTCTAGTCCAGACACAGACTTGCTGTTATCCAAGACTGTTTGCAAGCTTCTGAGTGGTGCCAAAGTCTGCTCTTCAATTTCCCCTTTTATCTGCCAAATCTCTCCTCTCCTGCACTTTTACTAGCTTATTAGTCTAGCACTTTACCACACTTCTTGCAGCAATTACTGTAGCACACAAAAGTGCTACCAGCACTAAACATTCTACAAGGAAACAGATCCACTAATTATTAATGGCCACCCCTCCAGGCATGTTTAAACGTCAGTTCCTTGTGCTTTCTCCTATTAACCCGGTGAACTTAGGCATCCTGATGCACCGTAGCAACTGCCTCATGTACATCGACAACCCTTCTCCTCTTACCTCCCAACACTCATACTTGTGAGAGATGCACTTACATAACCAAACTGGAAGCCACACACACACCAGCAAAGACCAGAATATAGCTGGTCAAGAGGAGAAGGTCAACACTTGCACCACACCACATGGAACAGATAGCCCTCCAGAACATACACCAGCACTGCCTTCACATAAAAAGACAAACCACACACCCACCTTCATGGAGGATCTCAATACAAATCTGCTCAAACAGCAGAGACCTCCAAGGCAGAAATGCACTCTACTACCACAACACTAATCACGAGACACACAACTCTCCTAAACAGTGTGCGACTCAACCAAAACCCCCCAAGGCAAAACAACATGCCCAACACACTAGTCATAGGTGTCTCAATAGAGAGGCACACTGATGTCCCACTCACTAGGTTGAATAACGATTAACAGTAAGCTGTCTGTCAGGTGCCAGGAACGACCATATAACGCATGCACTCTGGTCCCTCAACAAAAGGTACAAATATGACTCAGTCATTGCACATATGGGTGTGAATGACCTGAGATGTCCCTCCCTGGACTACATGAAAAGAAACATGGAGGAGCTCTCGGATTATGTAGCCCAGGCGGGTATGACCCTAGCCCTGAGCAGCCTCCTACCACCACCAAGAATGATACCACCATACAAGCAGAAAATGATTGACTTCAACAATTGGCTAAGTTTCTGGTGTCATTCTAAGGGGATCCAGCATGTTTGCCTGGGATGACATGATTGACCGACCTCGATGCTTTGCCAGACATGGCCTGCATCTGTCACCCCTGGGCTTCCGGATACTGGCCAAGGCTCTTGCCACCACTATAGTGCCTTTTTTAGTTGGTGTTCCAAAGACCAAATTACCACTGTAACAGCTACAAACAAATGCAATCGGAGGGTCATGCTGCTCAACGCTCTAAATCTAAATCTCAAAATGCACTCGCTCGAAGCACTCCTTAAAATGGAGAACTTCTACATTTGTGCTGTAACAGAGATCTGGTTCAAGACAGCAGAAAGCAACCCTGGACTACCAGGCTAGAACTCATTCCACACCTTTCAGCCCCAGAACTTGGATCAAGGCTCCAAAGGCGGTAGTGTTTCCATATTCATAACGGATGCGCATACCTCCAGACTGGTAGCCCAACATAACGCATCAGAGATACTTCAGGTGCAGCTAACATTGGGTAAGACGGCGATTCAGGTCGTAGCCTGCCACAGGTCCCCAACCATGTCCCAAGACTCACACTCCACATTCCTAAGCACCCTGGAGAATATTGGGGTCCAACCTAACACTCTCATTAGGAGACTTCAACTACTCCTCCATTTTCTTGGAATTCATTATTTCCAATGCCCTGGACTAGCTTGTTCTTACCCCCACTACATGGGCAACTGTTGCTCTACACCAATAGTCAACCCCTCCATGGTTTGATCTGACATGCAAATATAGAATAGGAAGCCAATCTGGTGGTCCCCTGCCATAAACAAACTCTACAACAGGAGGAAATAAGGTGAAGTCCCAAGACTGGAAAAACTCCCTTATTAGCCTCAACAAAAAGTTGAGATCCCTCATCAAATCCTCTAAAGCTAGCTAAGAAAACCGAATTGCAGCAGATAGTAAAGACAACCATAAGGCCTTCTAGAGTTATGTAAAGAATTTTCACGGCAATACCCAGATCTGAGCTACTGCACAATGATACCTCCTATACAGAGCCAACAGATATTGCCAATATACTGGCCAACAGATTCAGTGCCAACTTTAACTCCCCAGGTCCAATCACAATACCACTAGATTGCCAGGCACCCAGTATTACTGCTGCACAGGTTAAAACAGCACTATCCAAGGCCAAAAATACAGCTTCTATGGGACCTGACAATATCCCTGGCTGTGTTCTACATGAACTACAGAGTGAACTGGCACCTCACCTGTGTGCCCTGTTCAATCACAGCCTCACCTCAGGCTTTGTCCCTACCAAATGGCGCACTGCTACAGTCATCCTTCTCCACAAAGGAGGAGCGACTACAGACCCTGGGAAGTATCGCCCCATTAGCCTGATGAGTCTGATATGCCAAGCTATGGAACGCATCATCATGGATCTAATAAACAAGGACATAGGGAATCTCAAAACTCTGGATCCCACACAGTTTGGTTGTGTGAAGGGTAGATCATGCCCGCTCAACTTGGTCGACTTCTTTGAGTCAGTCAGCAGAGCTGTGGATGAAGGAAAGGTGGTTCATACAGCCTACCTTGATCTGGCCAAGGCCTTTGATGCCATTCCCCACTAAGGAATCACAGAAAAACTCAGTAAGCTAGGCATCAGCCCCCTATATCACTAGGTGGGTTGGAAACTGGCTCACAGATGAAACACACAGTGTGAAAGTAGCTGACTCCAAGTCAGACTGCCGACTAGTCATGAGTGGAGTCCCACAGGGTTAGGTCCTGGGTCCTCTCCTGTTTGGTATCTACTTCTCTGAAGTCCAGGCCAACACGAAGGGACTCTGGCTGAAAAAGTTTGCAGACTATTGCAAGTTGGGAGCTATTATTAACTCCCCAAGTGATGTTGACATCCTACAGAATGGCCTCACTGAGACCGACGACTGGTGTCAAAACCGTGGCCTTATCATCAATGTCAAAAACTGTGTCGTCACCCCCTTTGGGAAAAACACAGTTCCCGTGAATTACCACATCGATGGTAGCCTACTGAACACAGAAGGCATTTAAGAGATCTGGAAACAGAGATTGACATGAACCTCTCTTTTGATCACCACATTGCCATTCTGGTCCTTCTATGTGGCACATATCATTACTAAGGGCTTTGCATCCAGGAAGAAAGAAGTCATTGTCTCCCTCTACTCTTCCCTCATTAGACCAATCAGAGTACAATGTCCCCTTTGGCATGAACCACACTAGACACCTGCAACAACTGGAGAGGCCACAAAAGTACCTCACAAAGAGGATCCTAGGCCTTAAACACTTGTCCTATATTGACAGACTTAAACTCCAACTATTCTCTTTCTCATATCGTCTACTTACAGGCTATCTCTGCTTAGCTTACAAAGCCATGTCTGACTCTGTTAGAAATGCTACATCTAAAGAAATCCCAATCCCTCTGCACCACAGGCTCCAGAAACCTCAACCTCATTACCACAATCAACAGAACGTACAGGAGGGACAGGTTCATAACCCAGAGACTGCCCATGCTATGGAAAAGACTTCCCATATATGTCAAGCAGAGCACCTCACTGACCCACTTCAAGAGACATCTTGATGAGTGGATGAGAAATAGAAAATTCACCCCGGGGATAACTCCAGCGGCTCTACTCGAAAGAGGCACTGGAAACTAAGGTCGGGTGGCACGATGCCAGGGTAATCCTATGGTTAGGCTTGTAAGGGCCCCAAGGCCATTAGCCTAGTACACACCTATGAACCTGGAAGAGCAGGCCCTACTATTGCCTGGACGTTGACTTATGATGAAAACAGAGCACAACAAGGAACAATATATATAGATACTGTCTGATTAAACACAGCTTGTCTTTTCATTTTACCATCATAAGGGAAAAATGGCTCATCTAATACAAAGTAGTATGTTGCCTAAGCCTGTACAGTGAATATAAAAAAACTGTTTCCATTTTATCCAAGATTCTGTAAAGAAAACGGAGATGAATAGCCTGGGTCAGTAAAGTCTGAATATATCTTAAATATACTTAAAGATTTACTCTCAAAATAACTTTAATCTTAAGATAAATAAGGTAAGGGTGACATCATAAAACCCTACGACTCAAATACTCTTTTTGCAGAAGCCAGAGCAATGAACACCAATCCCCAAGATGAGAACTACAAAACAGCCTGATGAGCAGGTTCCAAAAAACAGTGCAATTAACCCAAAAACAAAGATTTCAAAAAAATACACCAAAAGTTCTAGATCGGTAGATACATAAAAACAGTACAGCTGTGCAAGTAAACTTAACATAACAGCAGATGTCTGAATGCTCAATGATGCAGTAGCCTTAACAATTTGGGTTACATCTAGCAGAGATTGCAACAAATCAGCTAGCTTCCAAAACTTCAGGACACCTTCCACAAACCCAGTCAGTCAGCTCAAGTTGAGCTGTCAAAAATAAAGGTTTGGACACCAGGCATTTCAGAGATTTCATGCCAACAGAGAGAATGAAACCAAGTCATGAAAATGCAAAGCTAGAAATAACATAAAAATGTGAGTACCCTGGCATAAACAACTCACCAAAAAAATAAGGGAGCTGGAGGGAAGGTACGGCTAATGTAGCAAAAAACATTCATGGTAAGTTTACTATGTTCATCATACTTATCACTGCTGAAGTAGCCTTAGCTACATTGGTAGACTACCCTAGCCTACCACATTTGGGACATGGAACGGTAAGGGTCAACACGACCCTGGAGACAGTTCCTAGCAAGGTCTGATCTAGACCTAGAGAAGGAAACAAGCTTATAGTGTTTTCCAAAAGTATGTACAGAGGACCAACTTGCAGCTTCTACAATACTTCTAGAATCTAGCCATTTCCAAAAATACATAGAAGTCAAGGTCCCAATAGAGGTGGCCTTGAACCTGCCTGGAATAGTTCCGTTGTGGTGAGTACAACAAAAGTTAGTAGCCTTAGACAAACATTTGGAAATGGTCTATTTTGACACAGGTTGTCCTTTCTTATTTTCACAATTAAGGAACAATCAATCCTAAGATCTGAAAGATTTAGTTCTGTCAAGATAGTACCAGAGTTTTCTGTGGACATCTAGTGCAAGGAGTATGCTTTCTCTTTCATATTTAGGTTCAGGAAAGAAAATTGTGAGATGGATAGTTTGGCTTAAAGTAAACTTGCACACCACTTTAGGCATAAAAGGAGGATTAGTTTTCAAAGATACCCTGTCAGAGGAGAATGAGACAAGGCTGACTCACCATAAGAGACTCAGATACCTTACTTGCAGAAGTTAGAGCAGTAAGTAAAACTGTTATCCATGTTAAGAACCTTAAGTCAGCCAAGATAGCAGTTTCAAATGCAGCAAGTGTTTGCTTCAAAAGTAAAGATCCCAAGTAGGGGCCACCAGTTTTCTTAGAGGTCTCTTACGCAAATCCCCTTTCAAAAACATTTTGACATTAGGATGCATTGAAAGAGGAGAATTTATGGCAGATATGTTGGAATGACAAATGAATGAACCTTGGAAGAGTAAGAAAGGCCGTAGGATAACTCACAAAAATATTGTAAAACAAGAGAACAACTAGCCCTAAATGGGTGCTGGTTCTGTTGCTGGCACCAACTAGAAAATCTTTTACATTTACTAAAAAACTATTTTTTAGTAGCAGGCTTTCCTGCCTCCATTAGTATCTGCTGCACTGCCCTCAGTAAACAGGTGTCTACAGGGAGTTAAAACTATCCTCCAAGCAGTCAACTGAAGTTGATTAGGATCAGGTGTCAAACACCCCTGTTCTTGTGCGAGTAGATCCAGTCTGTGAGGAAGTTTATGGCAATTGCCCTGTCCATTTCCAAAAGGGGGAATCATTGCTGCATGGGCCAGAAGGGAGTCACCACAATGACCTTGGGAGATTCCTTCTGAATCTTCAGTACCACCCCTGCTATTAGTGGAAAGGCATGCAGGAACACTAATGTCCAAGGAAAAGAAGAGGCATCCACCTTCTAGGCCCTTCTAGCATAGAGTTCTGAAGCAGAATCATGATAAGCTTCTGGTGTCATTCAAAGGGGATCCAGTATCTGTCTGCCTGGGCCGACATAATGGACAGACCACGATGCGTTGCCAGAGATGGTCTACACCTGTTGCCCCTGGGATTCAGGTTACTGGCTAAGGCTCTTGCCACCCCTATAGTGCCTTTTTTAGGCAAAGCTCAAAGGACAAAACCACCATCATAACAGGTACAAGCATGCAGAATCTGAAGGTAATGCTACTCAATGCTAGAAGTTTAAACCTCAAAATGCACTCTCTTGAGGCGCTCCTAAAAATGGAGAACATAAATATCTGTGCAGTAACTGAGACCTGGTTCAAGGCTCCAGACAGCACCCCCTGCAATACAAGGCTACAGCTCTTACCACACTTTTCAGCCAACAAACCAGGACCGAAACACTAAAGGTGGAGGAGTGTCCATATTCACCAAAGATATTCACACCACCAAGCTAGTTGCCCAACACAATGCATCTGAAATTCTCCAGGTGCAACTAACACTAGGTAAGACTGCAATCCAAATTGTAGCTTGCTACAGATCCCCCATCATGCCCCAAGATTCTCACTACACCTTTCTAAATATACTGGAAAATATTTAGATACAACCAAACACCCTAATACTGTGTGATTTCAACTACCCTGCCATTAACTGGGAAAACTACTTGTGTACCAACATCTTTTCCCAATGGTTCTTGGAATTAATTCCAATGCTCTGGATCAACTAATCCACCGTCCCACCAGGGGCTCCAATATCCTAGACCTGGTCATTACCAACATGGGAAATCAATGCTTCACACCTATGGTCACCCCCGTTGGTCAAGTCTAACCATAAGCTAATCACTCTTGACATCCACATCCCTCCCCCACCCCCCAGTAAGGAAACCTCTGTAAAAAAACTTCTCCAAAGCCAACTTCATGCTACTCAAGTCAGAAGTGACAAACGTTTGGACACTCATGCAGACGGGAACTGAAAGTTCGACTGCTGAATCCTGCACTAAGGCACTGTACAAGCACATCCACTCATGCATGAATCGTGCCATCCCAAATAAAACTAAGATGGTCTCCTCCAAAAAAAGGAAACCGATCTGGTGGTCCCCTACCATAAACAGACTTTAGAACAAAAGGAAGAAACTGTTGCAGAAAAGTGGAAAATCCCAGGATGCAAAAAACTCCCTTACCAGCCTCAATAAGAAGTTGAGATCCCTCATAAAATCCTCCAAAGCTAGTTACAAAAATAAAACTGCCAAAGATTCCAAAGACAACCACAAGGCATTCTATAGCTATGCCAAGAATCTAAATGGCAATGCTCAGATCTGCTCTGAGCTACAACAGAATGGCATTAAATATACTAATCCCAAGGATACTGCCAATATCCTGGCAGATTTATTCAGTGCCAACTTCACCCCCCTAAAGGGCCCATCTCAATACCGAAAGATTGCCAAATTCCAGTAATAATGGCCACACAGGTAAAAACCGCACTCTCCAAAGCTAAGAATACAGCATCCATGGGACCAGACGACATCCCGAGCTGTGTACTACATGTACAAAATGAGCTGGCATCTCACCCAAGTGTCATGTTTAATCACAGCCTCCCCCCTCAAGCTTCGTGCCCACTGAGTGGCGCACAGCTACAGTTATCCCACTCCACAAGGGGGGTTCCCACTTTGGATCCTGGGAACTATCGCCCCATCAGTCTGACGAGCCTGATCTGCAAGGCCATGGAACTTATAAACAAAGACATTGGTAACCTTCAAACACTAGACTCCACCAAGTTTGGGTTTGTGAAGGGTCAATCTTGTTTCCTGAACCTGACTGACTTCAACTCAGTCTCCAGAGCTGTGGATGAGGGTAAGGCAGTCCACACAGCCTATCTGGACCTCGCCAAAGCCTTCGACACCATCCCCCACTCTGGAATCATAGATAAACGTACTAAGCTGGGCATTAATCCCTACGTCACTCAATGGGTTACTGACAGAACCCACACTGCAAAAGTAGCTGACTCGAAATCCAGCTCCAGACTAGTGGAGTAACTCAGGGTTCAGTCCTGGGACCCCCCCCCTGTTTGGCATCTACTTCTCTGAAGTACAGGCCAACACTAAGGGATTCCGGCTAAAGTACAGTTTTGTACCTACCATAAATGTAGATGTTCGAGTGCTCATACAGCTGCAGTCATTACAGATGGGTTATCCTGCCGTCATGCGGGTCCTCGGTCGGCCAAATTCCAAAGTCTAGGTCCGGCATTGGTTGTCCTCGCTTCTTCCCTGACGTCAGTGCGGCAGGGGTACAAAAGAGGCAGCCAACGCCATTTTCTTCAGTTTTTCTTGCCCCAGATGTCAGGTGCCCCCAGAAGGAAGGCAAAACAAAGTTATGCAAACATGCAATATAGAATAATCAAAAAACAGTAGTTGCACGCAAATACACCATAAGAGAATACCCCAAATAGGTTGTATGATAAGGTGTTTGTCATAAGGCCTGTCCTAAGAGGGGACGGAGGGGGGGGGTTACCTGGACTGCAGCTGTATGAGCACTCGAACATCTACATTTATGGTAGGTACAAAACTGTACTATGTTCATCGTGCATACAGCTGCAGTCATTACAGATGGGAAGAATCCCAAAGCTAAGTAAGGGTGGTAGGCACTAAGTGGAACTAGGAGGAGCGAGGATGCCCTGCAAGACTGCTGTGGCAAAACCCGCTCTAGATTTAGAGTATAGTGGAAGGTGATAGTGCTTGGAGAAAGTGTGCACTGAACTCCAAGTGGCTGCTTCCAAAATGTCCTTGGTAGGGACCCCCATGAGGAAAGCTGCAGAGGTAGCTGTGGCCCTGGTGGAGTGTGATCTGATGCATGCAGGCACAGGTTTTCCATGAAATGAGTAACAAAAGTGTATGCAGTGGGCTATCCATTTTGAAATTGTCTGTTTGGAAATAGCCTTTCCTTGAGCACCTGTAGCATAGGACACAAAGAGTTGCTCGGATTTCCTGAATGGCTTTGTCCTGTCCAAATAATAACGAAGTTGTCTGTGAATGTCCAAGGAATGTAGTAGTCTTTCCCCTTTGTTTTGTGGATTTGGATAAAAGGTAGGTAAGGTGGATAGTCTGATTCAAAGCTACACTGAATACTACCTTTGGCATAAAGGTAGGGTTGGTTCGTAAGGAAACTCTGTCCTGATGGAAAATGATGAATGGTTGCACAGCCATGAGGGCCTGTAGCTCCGAAAACCCTGCGTGCTGAGGTGATAGCCAGAAGAAGGCTGTTTTCCATGACAAGTATTGTAGTTCTGTTGAAGAATCTGGCTCAAAGGGAGGAAGGGTCAGCTTTTCCAATACGAAGTTGAGGTCCCAAGCAGGGACTGGTGGTTTCCTTGGGAGTTTTACATTTTTTGCCCCTCTGAAAAACTGCCTTAAGAGAGGATGTGAGAATAAAGGAGGATCTGTGTTGTATTGTGCAGAAATGGCTGAAGCGTGGATCTTGATGGAAGAGAAGGAAAGTCCACTGTTTAACATCTCAGCTAGGTACTGTAAAATTTGAGGTATATTTATTACCCAAGGATTCTGGCCCTTTTCTTGATTCCAGGCACAAAATTGTTTCCATTTGGCGGAGTAGGCTTTTCTAGTAGAAGGTCTTCTGGCCTCCAAGATGACATCCCTGCACCTCCTTGGAGAAATCAAGGAATTCTCCATGCAGCTAGATTTAGGGTTTTGAGCTGGCTGTGAAGGGTTTTGTAGTTGTGCTGGGACAACAGAAGAGGGACTAGAGGTAGGATCCATGGTGGGGAATGAGTCAGGCTCTTCGGGAGCGGATACCAGTGTTGTCTTGGCCAGTCTGGAGCAATGAGAATCATTTGCGGCCTCTCTGCTCTGACTTTTAATAGAACTTTGGGAAGCAGAGGAAGAGGCGGGAAGGCATAAACTGTCAATGTTGTCCAATTGAAAAAGAGTGCGTCCACTTTCCAGGCCTGTGGATGATAGGTCCTTGAACAAAAATGTTTTCAACTGGTAATTTCTGTGGGTAGCAAAGAGATCTATGTCTGGCTGTCCCCATGCCCGAGTTATCTTTGTGAAAACTTGAGGATGCAACTTCCATTCATGTGGATCTGTCATATTTCTGCTTAGGTTGTCTGCCAGTGTGTTTTCCTTCCCTGGCAGGAATTGTGCCTGTAGTTGGATTTGCAATTCCAGTGCTGTGTTCCATAGGGTCATGGCTTGTCTGCACAGGGGGTATGAATGAGTTCCCCCCTGTTTGTTTATGTACCACATCACTGTGGTGTTGTCTGTCCTTATCAATAGCTGGCCTGGATGCAGTAGGTCTTTGAAGGTCATAATAGCATTTTGCACGTCTAGCATTTCCTTTTGGTTGAGGTGTAGGTGCTTCGCTTTTTGGGACCATTTTCCCTGAATGCAATGATCTGTCGTGTGCTCCCCAGGCGTAGTCTGAGGCATCTGTTGTGATGATTTGAGTTGCTTGAGGTACACAGAAAGGGAGACCTGTGTTTCTTTGGCATGCTTGAGCGCACCACAAAAATTCCTTTTGAAGGCATGGAATGAGGGGTATAATTGTTTCCAAGCTGTGGCTGTGTTGAGACCATAAGTTTTTTAGGTACCATTGAAGTTTCCTCATATGCAGCTTTGCACATGGGATTAGTAGGATGCAAGATGCCATGAATCCCAGAGCCTGCAGGACTTTCCTTGCAGTTAGTCTGGTGAAAGTTGCCATTTTGCTGAAGTATTGAGACAGTTGTCCTTGTTTGTCTGGCGTGAGGTAGGCCATCTGGGTGATTGTATTCAAGCTGGCACCCAGGAAAATTATTTGTTGAGAGGGTATTAGTTTTGATTTCTTTTTGTTGACTGTGTATCCCAGGAAGTTCAACAGTTTTATTACAAACGCCAGGTGCTGCAATAGTATGTCCTTGCTGTCCGCTTGGATCAGGCAGTCATCCAGATATGGGTAGATTTGCATTCCTTGTAGTCTGCAGAAGGCGATTACTGATGCCAGGCATTTCGTAAACACTCTGGGCGCAGTAGATAAGCCAAAGGGCAATGCAGAGAATTGGTAATGGGTTGAACCTGCAAGAAATCTGAGGTATCTTCTGCAATCTTGTCTGATAGGGACATGCAGGTATGCCTCCTTGAGGTCCAATGTTACCAGCCAAAACTCCTTGCCCAGCATGGGAAGAAGCTGCTGTAATGTGAGCATCTTGAATTTTGGCACCTGTAGATATGTGTTTAGGATGGATAGGTCTAAGATAGGTCTCCAATCTTTGTCTTTCCTTGGTACCAGGAATAATCTGGAATAAAAAGTACAGTTTTGTACCTACCATAAATGTAGATGTTCGAAGATCCACATTGCTGCAGTCCTTACATATGGGTAGTCCGCTGTCCTCGGTCGGCCCGAATACCAAAGTATTAGGCTGACGTCGGTCATGGGCGCTCAGATCTGACATCAGAGCGTCAGGGTATAAAAGCGCATGACCGACGTCATATCCTCAGTCTTTTCTTGCCCCAGATGTCAGAAGGCCCTAAAAGAAAGGCCACAGCCCAAAACAGGATACCTCCCAAAACATGCCCAACAACAACCATCACCCCAACCATATAACAATGCCAAACTACAGAGGGAAGGAGGGAGGGTAAATTGGACTGCAGCAATGTGGATCTTGAACATCTACATTTATGGTAGGTACAAAACTGTACTATGTTCTTCATCTCACATTGCTGCAGTCCTTACATATGGGTAGAATCCCAAAGCAGAGGTAAAGGGAGGATGGCAAAATCATAAAGCATTAGGGGCTGCTAAAATGCCCTGTAATATTGCAGTGGCAAATCCAGCCCTAGACTTAGAATAAAGAGGAAGGTAGTAATGCTTGGAAAAAGTATGTACTGAACTCCAAGTGGCTGCTTCCAAAATATCTTTTGTAGCTACCCCCCTTAGAAAGGCAGTAGAAGTGGCAGTAGCTCTAGTGGAATGAGGTCTGATTCCAGCCGGAATCTCCTTACCATGATGGGAATAACAGAAAGAAATACAAAACCCAATCCATTTAGAAATAGTTTGTTTTGAAACAGGTTTTCCCTGAGAACCCAAAGCAAAAGAAACAAACAACTGCTGAGACTGCCTGAACCCCTTAGTTCTGCTCAAATAATAACATAACTGCCTGTGAATATCCAAAGTATGCAAAATCTTCTCCCCTTTATTTTGGGGGTTTGCATAAAAAGTAGGCAAATGAATAGTTTGGTTCAAGGCCACACTAGAAACCACTTTAGGCATAAAGGAAGGATTAGTATGCAAAGATACCCTATCCTTATGAAAAATCAGGAAAGGTTCCACTGCCATAAGGGCCTGTAATTCAGAAACCCTTCTTGCAGAGGTAATGGCCAACAAAAAAGCAGTCTTCCATGATAAATACTTTAACTCGGCCGTAGCTGCAGGCTCAAAGGTTGTAGAGTAAGCTTTTCCAACACAAAATTGAGATCCCAAGCAGGAGTAGGAGCTCTCGTGGGGTCTTATGTTCTTTGCCCCTCTAAGAAATTGCTTAAACAAAGGATGGGAAAATAAAGGAGGGTCACAGTCATAGTGAGCAGAAATGGCTGCAGCATGAACCTTTATCGAGGAGAAAGACAAACCCTTGTCCAATAACTCAGTAAGATATTGAAGAAACACTTAAATCAGGCTTGGAAACATCAAAGTCCTTGCTTTGCTCCAAAGAAAAATCTCCTCCATTTATCAGCGTAAACTTTCCTTGTACTAGGCCTTCTGGCCTCCAAAATAACATTCAAAACTTGTTGTGGAAGCTGAGACTCTCCAGGGTCTAAAACAGAATATGCCAGGCTGTGAGATGCAGAGACTGAATCTTGACATTGAGGAAGTGATTGCCCTCCTGAGACAAAGATGCGGAATCAAAGGCAGAGGCCATGGAGGCTCCGTACCAAACTCCTCAGTAGTGGGTACCAGTGCTGTCGAGGCCAATCGCTATCAGAATCATGGATGGCTTGTCTTTTCTGGCCTTCAGGAGTACCATGGGAATGAGAGGCAGAGGTGGAAAGGCATAGACATGAAGATTGCTCCAACTGAATGATAGAGCATCCACCTTCAAGCTGTGGGATGAAACCTTTTTCTGCAAAACTTTGGCAACTGGTAATTTAGTGGAGAAGCGAACAGATCTATGTCTGGCGTCCCCATAACACTGTCAACTTTTGAAACACATGAGGATCCAGTTTCCAGTCATGGGGATCCACAATTTGTCTGCTCAACACATCCGCTAAGGAGTTCTGTGCTCCTGGTAGAAACCTTGCCTGAAGATTGAGGTGTAAACTGAGAGCAGTCACCCACAAAATCATCGCTTGCCTGCAAAGAGAATGGGTTCCCCTTGCTTGTTGATGTACCACATGACAGTAGTGTTGTCTGTTTGAATCAACACCTGCCCTGGGTGAAGTAAATCCTTGAAAGCCATCAATGCAAATTGGACTGCTAACATCTCCTTCAAGTTGATATGCAAATGTTGAAGTCTGACAGGCCACGTGTCTTGCACCCATTTTCCATTGAGGTGTGCTCCCCAAGCCTTGTCCGAGGCATCTGTCGTTAGAATCTGACTCGCCTCTGGTCGGGTCACAGAGAGTCCCTTGTTTAGGTGACATTCCTGAGCCCACCACAAAAATTCTTTCTGAATGCAAGGTATTATCTGAATGACAGTGTCTAGATCTTGGCAGTGTTGTGTCCATACATTTTGAGATACCATTGAAGCTTCCTCATATGCAGTTTGGCATTGGGAAGCACCAGAATACAAGATGCCATGAACCCCAAGGCTTGAAGGACTGTCCTTGCAGTCAGCCTGGACTGTAGAGACATTTGATGGAAATAAAGAGAAAGGCTTCCTTGTTTGTCCGGGGTCAAAAAGGCCATCTGGGAAGCTGTATTCAGTCTCACACCCAGAAAGCACATGTCCTGAGAGGGTAGTAGACTGGACTTTGTTTCGTTCACAGAATACCCTAGGCATCTTAACACTACCATCACATACTGTAGATGCTGCAGAAGTTCGTCTTTGTGTTGTGCAATAATCAGGCAATCATCCAAATAAGGATAAATCTGTATTCCTCTTAACCTGAAAAAGGCTATCACTGGAGCCAGAACCTTCGTGAACACTCTGGGCAGTAGATAAGCCAAAGGGCAATGCAGAGAACTGATAATGTAAACTTCCAGCCCAGCGCAGGTACCTCCTGCAACTGGGCCTGATAGGAACATGAAGATAAGCCTCTTTGAGATCCAGAGTTACCATCCAGTGATCTTTTCCCAACAGAGGTAAAAGCTGTTGTAACGTCAGCATTTTGAACTTTGGAATGTCCAGATAAGTGTTGAGGATAGATAAATCCAAAATTGGTCTCCATGTGTTCCCTTTCTTTGGTACTAGAAACAGGCGAGAATAAAATCCTAGTCCCACTTCTGACAGAGGAACTGGCTGTATAGCTCCTATTTGAAGAAGTAAAGAAATCTGCTTGTGAGCCTCTATCCTTTGCCGAGGAACGTCTGGCATGCCTTTGAAAGGAGGCAATGTATGGAAATAGAACTTGTAGCCTCGGTTTATAATGTCCAATATCCATTTGTCCTGGGTGACTAAAAGCCAGCTTTGCTTGAAGAGTGCTAACTTTCCTCCCAAAGGAGCTGCCAGGGAAGAAGAATCTGGCAGCTGAAAATGCAGGTCATTGGGCCTGTTTACGAAAGGACTGGCCCCTGCCCTCACCTGCAGATTGTGCAGGTGAACTCCAAGTTCTAGGCCTGAATGTACTGTGAGCTCTGCCCCTGCCACGTCTAGATCTACCCCTAGACTGAGAATCAGAAGAAGGGTAGGTCCACCCCTTAGTAGGCCAATTTCTACTAAACTTTGGAGGTTGCACCTGCAAAAATCTTTAACAGTCTGCATGGACCCTTGTCTTCCATTTTCTTCAAAACCGACTCCACAGGGGACCAAACAAAACTTCAGACTGTAAAGGGGCATCCAGAATTCTAGTTTTAACATGCTCGGACAAATTCTGATCCTTAAGCCAGGCGTGCCTCTGAAGAACTGAACCAGTGGCAGCCACCCTAGAAGAGGCCTGTACAGCATCAAAACCACATTGCAAAGAATGCTTACCCACCTGTTCAGAGACATGTACTAAATCTTGCAATTCTTTACACTCTATGCCTCTGCCAAAGCATCCACTTTAGATTTTAGCTGAGAAAGGAGGAAATTCTGATATTTCAACATATGAAACTGGCAATTTAAAGCCCTCATTGCTAAAGTAGAAGAGGTATACACCTTCTTACCCCATCTATCCAAAGCTCTGGCTTCCTTATCTAGAGGAACGGATTCTTTACAACAAGCTCTAACACCCTTAGGCCCCTGACTAATAGTTTCTGGGTCCGCCCTAGGACTCTTAGACAGGTATTTATGAGCCTCAGGCACCCTGTAATACCTGTCGGTTTAACAGGAGGCAAAGAATCTGGATTAAGGGAAGCCTCCGAGAAAACATCTTGAACAACATCCAAAACAGGAGGTATAGCCAAGGGTCTATGCTGTGGTAAAAACAAGAATTCCCTAAGCCTCTTCCGTGAATCAGAGAAATCCTGTCCTTCCCACTTAAAATGCTCCCTCATGGAATGCAGAGTTTCTGAAAATGAAAAATCCTCTGGAGGAGAAGCAGAAGGAGTGGAATCCTCTGCATCAGAATCCGAATAAGGGGGAAAATCTTGAATATCTGCAGCAGAAGAGTCTGAGTCATCTGATGCCTGATCCAAACTTTCCAACTCTGGCTCCACCCTAGGCCTCTTATCAGGAGGGGGCATAGAACCTCTAATTAAAGTAATCAAATCTTCTGCCATTTTAAGCATGTGCTTTTTAGGCACAGACCCTGAAGTACCTGGAGGGACACCAGAGGAAGGCAAAACAGACTGCCCTTAGAAGAAGCCTTAGAAATAGTAGCAGAAGGCCTAACCACCTTAGCCATAGAAGGGAGAACAGTAATCTGAGAGGCCCCTTCAGCTTGACCTGACTCCTGTGAGACTACATCCTGCAAAATCAAAGTTTCCCCCTGAGACTCAACAGAAACTTCAGCCGGATCCACCTGCTCCACTGTAGGTTCTGCAGGACCAATCAACCTGTCTAGGTTTCAAGGATTTGTCTTTGCTTCTTCATGGGCGGAGGATCCACGGCATATTATAATTACACGCTTACCAAAGACTAATCTAGCACAATCTAACCTTCTTTTTATAGTGCGCTTATTAAACCTAGCACAAAACCGACACTCGTGGTCCGGTCCCAAGCAAGGAATGCAAAGAGATAATCCTATGCGGTATCTGTTTCCCACAAGAAATACAATTATTCACTTTTTCTGACATCCGGAATTAACTGAGGCAAGAAAAACAAAAATATTCCCCAAGCCAACTTGGTTTCGGTCTGAAACTCAGAATCGAAAATTTCAGAGCGACGGCACTTGCGCTGCTTCTGCATCGGACCATGTGGCAAAAAGACTGAGGATATGGCGTCGGTCATGCGCTTTTATACCCTGGCTCTGATGTCAGATCTGAGCGCCATGACCGACGTCAGCCTAATACCGACAGAGGACAGCGGACTACCCATATGTAAGGACTGCAGCAATGTGAGATGAAGAACATCCCTTGACCTTGTTCTTTTGCAGGTACCTCTTGAATCGCTTTCATGTCCATGAGAGCGGAAATTTGTTTTTGTGCCTCTGCCCTTTGATTTTGTGGCAGGTTTGGCATGCCTCTCATTTTTGGAAGGGTGTGAAAGTGGAACCTGTAGCCTCTGTCTATAATGTCCAGAATCCATTTGTCTTTTGTAACAATATGCCAATTTTTTGAGAATAATGCCAGTTTTCCGCCCAAAGGTGCTGTCATTAAAGCTTTGCTTGGCAGGTGTAGGGGGAAGTCATTGTGTCTGTTTTCTAAATTACTGTGATCTATCCTCTCCACCTCTTGGGGTTGGTGCTTGCCACTGTCTGGCTCTGAAAGATCCTTGAGGTTGCCCTCTACCCCTTGGGCGTCTGTATCTGCCCCTTTGAGGTCTGTCCGTGGCTGGAAAGGACCAATTTTTTGAAGGCCAGTTTCTGCTGAAACGTGGAGGTTGTACCTGCAGGAAATCTTTCACTGTTTGCATTGATTTCACTTTTTCCTCCATTTTCTTTAGTACCTCCTCAGCTTTAACATCAAACAATACATCTTTTTGAAGAGGTGCATCTAATAATTTAGCTTTGACATGATCTGGTAAGGTTTGCTCTTTGAGCCAAGCATGCCTACGTATAACAGACCCCGTAACAGCAGCTCTACATGAGGCCTCTAAAGCATCAAAACCACACTGCAAGGTATGTTTACCCACTTGCTCTGCACCATGCAACAAATCCTGCAACTCTTTTAAATCTGGTTGTTCTGGTTGTGTCATTTTGCTTTTCAACTGAGATAACAAAAAACTGTTGATACTTTAACATATGGAATTGACAGTTTAATGCGCTCATGGTTAAAGTGGCCGAGGTGTACACCTTTTCCCCACCTTTCTAAAGCTCTGGAATCTCTCTCTGAAGGTAATGGGTTTTAGCAGTAGAGGCCTTAATTCCCTTGGGACCCTGTGAAATAGTTTCTGGGTCAGCAGTATGGCTTTTATATAGGAACTGGTGAGAATCAGGAACCTGGTAATACCCGTCTGGTTTAACAGGAGCTGGAGGTAAAGAATCTGGATTAAGGCTGGCTTCTGTGTACACATCATCCAATATATCTAAAACAGGAGGGATAGCCAGGGGCCTATGCTGGGGGAGCAGAAGAAATTCCCTGAGCCTTTTCTTGGAATCTGAGTAATCTTGGCCTTACTAGTGAAAGTGTTCCCTCAATGTATGCAGGGTTTCCCCAAAACAGTAGTCCTCGGGGGGGGGGGGAGAACGAGGGAATAGACTCCTCAGCATCAGAGTCTTCGAAAGGTGAATAGGCGTAATCCTGGTCCTCAGAGTGTTCTGAGGTAATAGAAGCTTGATCTGAGGAAGGGTAGTCTTCCTCTAATCTGGGTCTTTTGTCAGAGGGGGGTTGAGAACCCCTGATAAGAGTAATCAAATCCTCAGCCATTTTAAGCATCTGCTTTTTAGGCATGGGGCCTTGAGAGGAGGTCTGAGGACCCTGTTTTTTGGTTTTCATGGCTGCTTTAGATTTAGTGAAAGCTTTAATAGAGAAGGAGGAAGGCCTGAAGACACCTTGAGAAATGGCAGGCCTGTCTAAATTCTGAGTTTCCCCGCCAAGAGTGACGTCGGTATCTGCAGTAGGAATGGGGACCGAGGAGCCTGCGACCTAGAGTACTGACGTCACCGGTAATGTAGTGTCATTGGTACTCACCGGTAGTCGGCCTAAGCGTGGTCTCAGTAGTCGGTGCGGACCTCGGATGTTGGTCCTTATCTTTGCGTCTTTTGCTCAAAACTGGAGTCGGAGTATCCGACGACATGATATAATTAAATTTTTTGCCAAAATAATGAAGGACGAACTCTGCCCGGCGCTTAATAGTGCGCTTGTTGAATCTAGCACAAAAACGGCAGGCCAAGACGTCGTGGTCTGGGCCTAAGCAAGGTATACAGAAAGAGTGGAAATCCTTATGCGGTATTTGCTTCCCACAAGAAATGCAATTATCAACTTTGTCTGACATCGGTCTGAGGCAAGAAAAGTTTCTAGCGGGTACTTAGCTTTCAAGAAGACTTCGACTGAAATACTTTCGTAAATCTCAGGAGCTGGTCGACCGGCACTTGCGAACTGCTCCTGCTTCGGGCACCGTGCGGCAAGAAAGACTGAAGAAAATGGCGTTGGCTGCCTCTTTTGTACCCCTGCCACACTGACGTCAGGGAAGAAGCGACGACAACCGACGCCGGACCTAGACTTTGGAATTCGGCCGACCGAGGACCCACCTGACGGCAGGATAACCCATCTGTAATGACTGCAGCTGTATGCACGATGAACATCAAAGCTCGCAGATGACTGCAAACTGAGAGCCATTATAGAATCCCCAAATGATGTGGATATTCTACAAAAGGGCCTTACAGAAACTGATATTTGGTACCAGAGCCATGGGCTCAAGCTCAATGCCAAGAAATGTACAGTTATCCCCTTTGGGGAAAAAACATGTACCTGTGAATTACCACATAGGTGGCAGTACACTAAACACCAAAAGTTTGAGAAGAGACTTAGGGACACGGGTGGACAGTGGTCTCACCTTCGATAACCACATCGCCACAACAGTCAGAAAATCCTTCTATGTGGCACACTTCATCACTAAGTGCTTTTCATCCAGAAAATAGAGGTCATTGTCCCATTGTACTCATCCCTCTGACCCATTAAAGAATACAAAGCCCAGTTTGGTATGTACCTCTTAAGACATCTGCAACAACTGGAAAGGCCGCACAAATACCTCACTAAAAAGAATCAAAGGCCTAAAGCAGATGCCCTATGCTGACCGTATAAAAAAAAAAAAAAACCTCCAGCTATACTCTGTCGCATATGGTCTACTCAGAGGCGATCTCTGTTTAACATACAAGGCCATGTCAAACCCAGAGCTGATGGACATGCTACACGTAAAGAAATCTCAATCCCTCAGAGCCACACGCTCCAGGAATCTAAACATTGTCATCACAATGAACAAAACATGCTGGAGGGATAGGTTCCTGACCCAGAGACTCCCCAGACTCTGGAATAGACTGCCCATACATGTCAAGCAGAGCGCCTCTTTGGCCCTCTTCAAAAGGAACCTTGATGATTGGATGGGAGATAGGAAATTCACCCCGGGGATCACGTCAGTTGCCCTGCTAGACAGGGGTCCAGGGAAGTAAATATTGTGAGAAGAAATAGCCAGGGAATTGTTATGGCTAGGCTGTATAGGCCCCTAGGGCCAATAGTCTAGTACCAACCTATGAACCAACTGATTGTTCAAAGAGGAGGCAAATAGATCTACGTGAGGAACTTTCCACAGATTGATCAAATCTTCGACGACCCCCAATCTAGTTTCCATTTGTGAGATCCTGCCCTTGCCCTGCTCAGCTTGTGTGCCACACAGTTTTGCTCTGATGGAATGTAGGATGCATGTAGAGTGATATTGTGCTTTGAAGCTATATCCCAAGCTAACACGGCTAGTCTACAAATGGAGTAAGACCTGTATCCTCCTTGCTTGCTGATGTACCACATGACTGTGGTACTGTCTAACAACTTGAAAAGGTCCTGGGGACCAAAGATGATTCAGTGAGTTGAGTGCCTTGATCAGGTCAAGGTTCTCTTATATTTATGTGATTGTGTCTGCCCTAGGTGTCCCACACCCCTTGCACTTTTATCCTTCCTGCAAGTGCTCCTCAAACAAAGTGCAAGGCATCTGTGGTGACAGACTACATTTGAACAGGGAGGGAAAATGGGAGACCCAGATTTAAGAATACCTGTCATCTTCATCAAGTGATTTATCCTCCGACAAACAGCACTGGGATTTGGAAAAAAAATTAAAGATGTTGGTGCTGGGACCAGAGCGGCTTCAGATACCATTGTATTTTTCTCATATGGAGTCTTGCCAGGGGTATCATGAGAATCATAGATGCCTCAAGACTCCAAATCTTGAGGCATTCCATCACAGTGCCCAAAGTCTGACGGTAAAACCTTAGAAAAAGATCTAGATACAGATCTATTTTTTTCCGGTGGAAGAAAAGCTCTTTGAACTGAGGTGTCCAGCTGACACCCCAGGAACACATTCCTGTGTGATAATTATCAAAAACTCTTTTGAATATTCTGTTGGAATCTCAGCTTGTGTAAAAGATCTCCTACCCAAGTGAGATTCCAAAAAGTTTGAAAAAGACTCTGGAAAGATAAGCAAGTCATCTAAATATGTAAAAAAATTTTAACACCCTGTAGATGCAATGAGCTACAACTGGAACTAGACACTTGTGAACACTCTTGGTGCAGTGGATAGTTCAAAGGGTAAGACAGAGAACTGAATGTCATCCAGACACACAAAACCTTTAGAAATGCCTGAAGTCTGGAGGAAAATGGATGTAATAAGCATCTTTTAAATCTATTACAACAAAGAAATCTGAATGATGATGAACAGGTAACAGGTTGTGAAGTGACACTATTTTGAATTTGGACACCATCACTAACAGGTTTAGGGGGAAAAAAAGTTCCAGAACTGGTCTCAAAGTATTTTCTTTCCTTGGCACCAAAAACATCCATGAATAAAAACCTTTCCACATCTGGGAAAGAGGAACCAGTTCTATCACTCCCTGGGACAGCATGTGATGGACAGGTGACAATATAAGTCTGGTCTGCTTGATTAGGAATTATCTTCTAGAAAGGAGGAATTTCCTCACACTGCCATTTGTAAACTCGAATTATCATCCAAACGCATTTGTCTAAAACTGTCAAAGAGAAAGTGGAAATTCAGACTTTCTGGAAGGGAAATGGGGCTGCCAGAATAGGAGCAGGGGACAAAGTCCCTTAAATAGTTATTCTGACTTCCTGAATTGTCCTCGGTTTTGGGAGGTTCCAAAATTCTTATTTCCAACCCCCTTACCATTTCCTCTTAAACATTTGTTTATCTGCATTTTGTTGACACTGCTCATTTTTTTGCTAAAATTGGATGAAGGATTAGAGAAAATCCTTTGAAAATTTGAAAAGGAGGACTGAAAAATCTTCCCTGAATCAACTTACCACTTTCATCATACTTTTTGATCACCTCTGCCATGGCTGGGAATAAAAAAAATAAATCTCGATCCAAACGAGAATTTAAAATCTCACGTTTATCATCTGGGAGGTTGAAAAAACAGCCAGGCAAACCTTAGCAAAATAGGACCAGTAGCAGCAACTGAGTCATACACACATTGCGAACAATGGCTAGTGATGTGTACAACTGAATAAAGTAAATTACTTAAAGCAGATTTTTCCTCAAGCAGAAACTGCAGACAAAATATTTCTCAGACTTTTCACATTTGGTCAGAACAAACCTTAAAATAATCTTGGCAATTCAAAATGCTGAAAATCAAACTTTTCCCATACTTATCAATCACCTTCCCCTCCATATCAGACAGGGTAGGACAGGAATTAACTAAATGTTAAGTAGTAGGATTAACTAAAGTTTTATCTGCTAGGTCAGGTTTGGGAAGAGTGAATAAAAACAAACAGATTGAGGGACTTCATACATACATAATGCTTTTTTTTAGGGGCAGGTGCTTATCAGAAAAATTGCAAGCAGTAGCACACACATCCTTCAAAGCTGACAAATGGAGGAATGTGTGAAGGTTCTGGAAATTCCTTCTGTAAAAGCCCATAATATTTTCTAAGGGACAGAGAGAGTGTTCTCAGAGTGAAAACACTGGCACATTCTGGAAATAGTCTCAGAAAAGTGAACCCTCTCACAGGGGGAATCAGAAACTGAGCTCTCCTCAGAGTATGCATCAGAAATCTGAGAAGAAAATCCTGTGTGCGCCCCCTTCATCTTCCTGTCCAGGTTCAGAATCTTATTTTTTCAGCAAAAGTGGTATCCCTTTTTCTTTTCTAGAAACAACAATTGATAGCTAGAACCAGTAAGGCACTTCTGTCTAAGGAAATTTGAGAATTTTCTGTTTCGTTTTGACAGGTTAAATGGGGTCAACAGTGCTATTAATGGGCAGCAGTGATTTCCCCAGGGAAGGGCACAACATAGGTTCATACTAGGCTATCTGCCAGAGGGAATTTACAAGCCTAGCCCATAGTTTTGTGGCTTATGCCACCCCTTTAGTATGGGGAACTATACCCATTATTTTGCTGTGCCTCTGTTGAGCAGTGACACTGAGGTAATCCCTGGGGTATATCTGCGATCTCCCATCCATTGGTCAAGATTTCTCTTGAACAAGGCCAGCGAGGTGCTCTGCCTCACATATACCGGGATTTTATTCCACAGCATAGGGAGTCTTTGGGTGATGAATCTATCCCTCCAGCACGTCCTATTAATAGCCGTGTCGAGGTTTAAGTCTCCCGCCCTTGTGGCTCTGACGGATCTAGATTTTTGAGGTGAAGCATATTCATCAAATCTGGGTTTGACATGGCCTTGTATGTTAGGCAAAGGTCACCTCTGAGCAAGTGGTAGCGACTGAATAGAGCTGGAGTTCTTTCAGTCGGGCAGCATAGGACAGATGTTTGAGACCCTTTATCCTTTTGGTGAGGAACTTTTGTGGCCTCTCCAGCTGCTGCAAGTGTCGGGTCAGATACATTCGAATGGGGCATTGTACTCAATCATTGGTCTGATGAGTGATGAGTATAGGGAGACTATGACCTCCCTTGATCTAGATGAGAATCCCTTCATGATAAGGTGGGCAATGTAGAAGGTCTTCCTAACTACTTTGGCTACATGGGTGTCGAATGACAGACTACTATCAACCTGGGTCCCCAGGTCCCTGATAACTTCTTCTGTGCTCAGTGGATTGCCATTTATTTGGTAGCTAGGGGTAACCTTGTTTTTCGAAGGGTATGACTATGCATTTTTGGCATTTAACTTTAGGCCATGGCTCTGGCACCAGTTATCCGTTTCTGTGAGACCCTTCTGAAGGATATCTGTGTCAGATGTGTTTTCTACTATGGCGCCCAGTTTGCAGTCATCTGCAAACTTTGTCAGCCATAACCCTCCTGTGTTTGCTTGTACTTGAAAAGTAGATGCCAAACAAGAGTGGGCCCAGGACTGAGCCCTGTGGTACACCACTTGTGACAGGCTTTGAGTCTGACATGGCTCCAGCAACTCTGACCCTGTGGGTTCTGTCACTCAGCCAGTTTGCAACCCATCTTGTGATGTATGGGTTAACATTTAAGCTGATGAGTTTTTCAATGATACCCGAGTGGGGTATTGTATCGAAGGCCTTCGCCAGATCGAGGTAGGCTGTATGGACTGCCTTTCCCTCATCAATGGCTTTGGTGACTGTTTCGAAAAAGTCAACATTCCAACAAAACAGGGAAAGTTTCCCTATTCCCTCTCCCAGGACAGACAAGGGGACCCCTACAGCCACAGAGGATGTAACTAACCCCCAGTCATAGTGTCTAAGTGCAAACCAGGGAAATCTGGGGTAAAAGAAGAGTGGTCTGAGATGCAACAAATGGCCACAGCAGTCTCTCCTACCGGCAATTGAGGCAAATTGCTAGCCTGCCATGTTGGCAAAGGCTGTTTACTTAACTTTCTTTTTGTGGCTAGAAGAACCGACCGTGGGACCAACAGTTTCTTCCACAGTCAAGCCAAAAATGGTGTCTCCACCCTGGAAAAACAAGAAGCAAAAGCTGGCAAAACCAGTATTTATACCTCAGTTTTTCACATTAAGTAAAATGCATTTTAAACACTTAACTGGCTCCCAAAAGTAAAATAAATACAATTTTTCCACAGAATGGAAAGTTATGTGCTCACCATAAAAACTGATCTGTGCTGTCCGCTTCTGTCCTTCCTCAATGGATGGGTCTTTGGATCTGAATCAGATCACACTTCAGTCACACTCAAACTTCGGATCCAGTGTTCAGGCTCCTCCCCTTACCCACAATCTCCTTGTAATGAGAAAGTTACTTCAGATCAAGTTTGCCCACAATATCAGAAAAAGGCAGAATTCCCCAAATGTAATAGACCCAAAAGACAACCAGGCAACAGGACAGATATAAAGGAAAGAAGCATCTGCCTTGCACTGACTTGAAAATAAAATCAAGGGTAACAAAACGATAGCTCAGTAAGGTTACTCAAGTAATGAATAAAAAAATGTATAAGGATTGTGAAAGAGGTGGGAGGGAAAATGAAGAACAGAAGCAGACAATGCAGATCTATTATGGTGACTACATAAATTTCTTATATGAGGTTCTCTCTTCCATCTCCTACTCAATGGATGGGACAGAGTCCCCAATTACTGAAACACTTGGGAAGTGTCATGGAAGGATATTCCTGAGCACAGCTAAATGAAAAGAGGCTCTTGACCTTGAATGAGAGTCAAATTTATAATGTAAAATAAAGGTATGAAACTTGGACCAAGTAGCAACAGACATGTCAAGAGGTGCCCTGAAGAAAAAGGCTTTAGAAGAAGCAGCAGCAGTCACAGCTCTTGTCAAGTGAGCCTTAGGAGTTTTAGTAAGGACAAACCCTTTTCTTTGTAGGCATGAGAAAGACCGTCCAAAGAGTTCAAAAGCCAGTGTGAGGGCGCGACTTTAGACACTGCCTTACCAATCTTGGCTGGGGAAAATTATAGAAGTAACTCGTACGTCTTCCGGATTGTCTTGGTTGTATGTAAACAGAAATGTAACGGATGGTGCATATCCATCAAGTGTAATGTGTACTCACGTTTGCTGGAGAAATATGGAAAGAATACTGAAAGGTTGATAGACTGATTGACGATTCAGAAGCCACTTCAGGAAGAAAAGAAGTGCTAGTTCTCAAATACATGCTGTCTTTGTGGAAGATCAGACAGGTAGGTTTTGAAGATAATGCATGGAGAACAGAAATTCTCTGAACAGAGGTGATGGCCACCAAAAACAGTTTTCCATGTTAAGTACAGTTGTGTACACTTACCATAAATGTAGATGTTCGAGTGTATTCACTGTTGCAGTCATTACATTTGGGTAATCTGCTGGCAGGTTGCCCACAGTCGGCCTGACTAACCAAGTCTTGGGTCCTGCATCGGTTGCTGTCCCTTCTTCCATGACGTCAGGTCGTTAGGGGTATAAAACATGCAGCAGACGCCATTACATCAGTTTTTCTTGCCCCAGATGTCAGAAGACCCCCTAATGGTGAGCAAATAAAAACAAATACAAAGGTATACCTCCAACCAAAAGCAAACACACCAAAAAGGCTTTTAAGCATAGTAAAGGAAAGGAGATGTATAGTCAGAAAAAACTAGGGGGCTGGAGGAAGGGTAACCAGGATGGCAACAGTGAATACACTTGAACATCTACATTTATGGTAAGTGTACACAATTGTACTATGTTCTTCATGTTTCACTGTTGCAGTCATTACATTTGGGTAGATTCCCAAAGCTATGGTTGGGAGGAGGAGTTTATACAGCATTAGGGCCAGCTATAAGGCCCTGCAAGACAGCAGTGGCAAAGCCAGCACTGGATTTAGAGAAAATTGGTAAATGATAGTGCTTGGTGAAAGTATGTACAGAACTCCAGGTAGCAGCGGCTAGGATATCCCTGGTAGGAACACCTCTGAGAAAGACTGCAGAAGTAGATGCAGCCCTGGTGGAGTGAGATCTGATCCCCTTGGGGGATAGGTTTTCCATGGTGCTTATAGGAGAAATTAATGCAATGGCTTATCCATTTAGAAATGGTTTGTTTTGAAATGGCCTTCCTCTCTGCCCCTGCAGCAAATGCTACCAGCAATTGTTCAGATTTTCTTCGAGATTTAGTCCTGTCAAGTAGAATCTTAGTTGTCTGGGCACATCCAAGGAATGCAGAATCCGTTCCCCTTTGTTCTGTGGATTGGGGAAGAAGGTTGGCAAATGAATAGACTGATTAAGAGCCACACTGGAAACCATCTTGCGCATGAAGAATAGATTGGTCCTGAGAAATACCCTGTCCGCATGAAAGATGATGAAAGGCTCCACTGCCATAAGGGCCTGCAATTCAGATATCCTTCTATGTGAAGTGATTGCTAAAAGGAAGGCTGTTTTCCAAGAAAGACATTTTAAGTCTGCAGTAGCAGCTGGCTCGAAAGGAGGTAGAGCCAGTTTCGCCAAAACAAAGTTAAGGTCCCAGACAGGGCTAGGAGCTCTCCTGGGTAGTCTCAAGTTTTTTGCCCCTCTGAGATACTGCTTGAGCAGAGTATGAGAGAAGAGGGGTTGGTCTGTATTACAGTGAGCTGAAATAGCTGAGGCTTGGATTTTAATGGAGGAAAACGACAGACCCCGGTGAAGCATCTCAGTTAAGTATTGCAAAATCTGAGGTAAATTGGGCGCTGCTGTGCTCATCCCTAAAGATGGGTTCCAGGCACAGAATCTTTTCCATTTGTCAGCATAAGAATTTCTAGTACTAGGTCCCCTCGCCTCCAAGATGACATCCATCACAGGTTTGCTGAGGGTGAATTTAAGTGATTAGGCAGGCTGCAAGGTTCAATGTTGGAAGCTGAGGGTGCAGAATTTGGGGTGTGAGGCAGATGCCATGGAGATATTTGTGACACACTGCGCAGGAGGGGGTCCCAGTGTTGGCTCGGCCAGTCTGGAGCAATCAAAATCATCCTTGGTTTGTCCTGTTTGACTTTTAGTAGAACTTTGGAGAGCAGAGGCAGAAAGGGAAAGGCATAGACTGATAGGTTTTTCCAGCTGAAGGACAGAGAATCCACTTTCCAGGCTTGTTTGTGGGGAGTCCTTGTGCAAAACTTGTCCAACTGGTAGTTCTGGGGGAAGGCAAATAGATGTCTGGGCTCCCCCATTCATTTGTCAACATGTTGAAAATCTGTGGTTCCAGTTTCCACTCGTGTGGGTCCATGAGGCTTCTGCTTAGTCCGTCTGCCAGTGTATTCAATGTTCCTGGCAGGAATTGAGCTTGTAGATGCACTTGGTAGCTCAAGGCTGTGTTCCACAATGCCATGGCTAGTCTGCAGAGGGGGTAGGAATGTGTACCCCCCTGCTTATGTACCACATAACCGTGGTGCTGTCCATCTTTACCATTAGTTGTCCTGGAAGAATGCAGTCTTTGAAGGCTGTCAGAGCATTCTGTTCAGCTAACATTTCTTTTTGACTTGATATGTAGGTGCATTTGATTTGGGTTCCATTTGCCCTGAATGCACGTCCTTGCCAGGTGAGCCCCCCATGCATAGTCTGATGCATCTGTAGTTAGGGTTTGGGCGGCAGGGGGTAGTGTGAATGGTAGTCCCTTGTTTTGGTGGCAGGCTTCTGCCCACCATAGGAACTCTAGCCGTAGGCAAGGTATGATAGGAATCATTGTTTCCAGGCTGTGACAATGTTGACTCCATAGACTTTTTAGATACCACTGTAGTTTCCTCATATGCAGTCTTGCATATGGAATAAAAAGAATGCAGGAGGCCATGAACCCCAAGGCTTGCAGTACTTGTCTTGCAGATAGCAGGGTTTTTGTGGCCACTTGTTTGAAGTTAAATGAATTTGCTTCTCTGGCGTGTTGAAAGCCATCTGGGCAGTTGTATTCAAGCTTGCACCCAGGAATGTAATCTGTTGACAGGGTACCAGTTGGGATTTATTTTCGTTTATGGTGTACCCCAAACAAGTTAGAACCCTTTTTACAAACGCCAGATGATTTAAAAGTATGCCCTAGTTTTCTGCCTGAATTAGACAATCGTCCAGGTATGGGTATACTTGAATATTTCTTTGCCTGCAAAAAGCAATAACTGGAGCCAGGCACTTGTGAATACCCTGGGCACAGTAGACAAGCCAAAGGGCAGTGCAGAGAACTGATAATGCAAGTAGCCTGCTTTGAAGCGTAGGTATCTTCTGCAAGATTCCCTGATTGGGATGTGCAGGTATGCTTCTTTTAAATCCAGAGTTGCCAACCAGGCGTCTTTGCCTGGCATAGGAAGTAACTGATGAGTCAGCATCATGAATTTTGGAATCTCCAGAAAGGTGTTTAAAGTAGACCGGTCCAGGATTGGACGCCATGATTTGTCTTTTCTGGGTACCAGAAAAAGCCTAGAATAGAAACCTTGTCCCTTTTCTTCTTCTGGTACCAGTTGAATAGCCCCCATGCTTAAGAGGGAAAGTACTTGTTTATGAGCCTCTGCCCACTGATTTGGGGGCATGTCTGGCTACCCGTTTGGTGTTGGCAACGTGTGGAAATGAAATCTGTATCCCTGGGACACTATATTTAAAACCCATTTGTCCTGGGTTATAAGTTCCCAGTTCTTTGCATGAAGAACAATCTTTCCCCCCAAAGGGGCGGTTAAAAGATAAGAGCTTGGTAATTTTAAAAGAAAGTCATTGAGACCGTTTACTATGGGGGCGGTGTCAGAAATATATGTATTAATGTGTGTGTTTAATTCTAAATTAGAGATTAAATAAGTTAACATGTTTTTCATTCTATTTTATATGCACTATTTTATACACAGCTGAGTTTTATAGGAGACTAAAATATGCTTTTGAAACTGCAGTGTGCTTTCTGAAACTTGCAAGATGCCCTCTGACCTAGTAATTGCTAGCACAGCAATATTCATGTTTATGCCTTTTGGAAATTTACTTGAGAAGCAGGTGATTATCTGCTAGGTCAGGAAGCAAAGAATGAACAATGCTATATTCTGTAATGTCATGATTTTGAACAATCAGCTCTGTTCGAAGTATGAGAACACGCACAGCTGCAGAAGTTAGAGATAACATAGACAAAGGACTGTTGGAGAAATGAACTGCAATCTATACTTGCTTTGTGCTCAAATTAGCCATAGTACCTTGAATGGTAACACTGCATATATCTAAGTGGTGGTAGCCAAGGCCACGTTGTTTTTCTTAGGAAGTTTCTCAAAAATTGATAGTACAAGCAGAAAATCATATAAACAAGCACTACGAAATGATGTTAAAACTTGTCATTTACTATGTCAGCTTGGTAGGCAATGTCTCATTAGAAAATGTATAAAAATGCCTGCATTTCCTGATTCTAGTTAGACAAACTCTGTATTAGCACGTTTTTGTCTCCTTGCTGCAAGATTAAAGTGCCTTAACCTGAACCTACCGTGTATTGATCATTTTTAAAGAATATTTTTCCTTTGACAGGGGGTGTCTTATTTCCAGATTTGGAAGTGGAGGCCCCCACTGCTTAGTTCTGAGAGTCCCCTGGGACTGAAACCTGGGGTTTGTGCTGTCTGGGTTTGGCTTGAGAGGATCTGGAAGGGGCTGGAAAGAACCAATTCTTAATAGGCCAGTGCCTATTAAATCTTGGAGGTTGCACTTGTAAGAAATCTTTAACAGTTTGCATAGATTTAGCTTTATCTTCCATCTTTTTTAGAACTTCTTCAGCCTTATTGCCAAACAGGTGGTCCTGATTTAAAGGAGCATCCAACAATTTAGCTTTAGCATGATCAGGCAAAGATTGCTCCTTAAGCCAAGCATGCCTTCTAAGCACAGACCCAGTAACAGCAGCCCTGCAAGAGGCCTCTAAAGAATCAAAACCACATTGCAAAGTATGTTTTCCAACTTGTTCAGCAGAATGCATTACATCCTGTAAATCTTTATTTTCCAAACAGTCAGGAATCATCATTTTCTGTTTAAGAAGTCCAATAATATGCTGTTGATATTTTAACATATGAAATTGGAGTTTAAAGCTCTGATTGCCAAGGTTGCAGAAATATAAACCTTTTTACCCCATCTATCCAATGCCCTGCAGTCTCTATCAGAAGGGGTAGGATTTTTAGCAGTAGAAGTCTTAATGCCCTTGGGTCCCTGAGAAATGGTTTCTGGATCTGCAACAGGATTTTTGAAAAGGAACTTGTGGGACTCAGGAACCCTGTAGTATCTGTCAGGTTTACTAGGAGCCGGAGGCAGGGAATCAGGGGCCAAACTGGATTCCGAGAACACATCAACAATGTCTAGTACAGGAGGTATAGCCAAAGGCATAGGCTGAGGTAGAAGGAGGAAATCCCTAAGCCTCTTTTTTGAATCAGAAAATTCCTGGCTTTCCCAGTGGAAATGCTCCCTTAAAATATGTAAAGTTTCCCCAAAAGAAAAATCCTCAGGTGGGGAAGCAGAGGGAATGGAATCCTCTGCATCAGAATCCTCATACGTAGGTATGGACAAATCCAGGTCATTAGAGGAGTCAGAAGAAACAGAATCCTGATCAGAAGATTCATAATCAAGCTCAGCCCTAGGCCTCTTTGGGGGGGGGGGGGGTTAAATACCCCTGATTAGAGTAATTAGATCTTCAGCCATTTTTATCATTTGTTTTTTAGGCATAGGGGCCTGAACATGTGGCCTGGGCGTCATTTTTTTTTAGACATGGATCGAGATTTAGGCCTTAGTAATGAAGGCAGTGTTGATTTAATATGCAGGTCTGTAGGCCTGAATACACCCTCAGAAGCCGGTGCCTGCACAGCGGCTCCGGACCCATCCAAGGTAGAGACATCTGCTGGTTCCATACGTGAAGCATCTCACCGCATACCAGACTCTGAATGGGTCACAGTAGAGGCCTGCGAATCAGAAGTAGCAGGTATCCGGGGCTGCGAAAGCACCTCACTGAATACCGGCGAACTGGCGACTGGCTTAGGAGAAGCGTCGTCGGCAGTTCTGGACCTTGGCAGCCTATCTCTGTCTGTCTTTGCGTTTTTATGGAATCCCGGTAGTCTGATAGCTAACTGATGAAATTTCTGGGTAATTAAACAGAGAACAAAAATATTTAGAGGCAAAAATGTACAGACGACGGATAGTGCACTGACTAAAGCACAAAACAGACAGCAAGGTACATCATGGTCAGGGCCTAGGCAAGGAATACAGTATGAATGAAAATCTTTATGAGGTATTTGCTTTCCACAAGTAATGCAATTATTAACTTTTACTGACATCGGGAAGGAGCAAGAAAAAGTTTCCCCAACGGTGTACTTAGCTTTAAGTTGAAGAATTTGGTTCTGAAACTCAAAAACGAAAATTTCAGGAGTCAGCCGACCGGCACTTGCGAACTGCTTTTGCTTCAAGCACCGCACGGCAAGAAAGACTGATGTAATGGCGCCGGCTGCAAGTTTTATACCCCTGATGACCTGACGTCATGGAAGAAGGGACAGCAAACGACGCAGGACCCAAGACTTTGTTAATCAGGCTGACTGAGGGCAACCTGCCAGCAAATTACCCTAATGTAATGACTGCAACAGTGAAACACGAAGAACATCTTCAAATCAGCTTTGGACACAAGTTCAAAGGGAGGGTCAATCAAAACCTGCAACAGAATAGTAATATCCCAAGGTGGAGCCAGCTTCCTGAGTGGAGAAAGAAGAAAAGAGCCTCTGAGAAAGGCTTTGGGAAGTCTGAAGGATGCAAAAGGAATGGGGTCTTCCCCAATAATAAATTGCAGCAAGCAAAATGCAGGCCCAAGTTTGAGTTGTGTCCCACAATGACATTGTTCACCGTCACAGAGGCCAAGGAGCAAGCTTCTCTCTCTTTATGTACCACATCACTGTGTGGTGTTTCTTTATAAGTAAGGTCCTTTTTTCCACGAGTATTTGAATGTTAGAATGACCTTAAAAACAGCCATCATCTACTTTGATTTATGTAGCCTTTTAGAAAGCTTGCTTCCCATTTCCCTGTACTTGAAAACTGTAGGCAAGAGGCCCCCAGGCTAAGTCTGAGGCATCCATGCTTAAGATCTGGTTCGGGGAAGTGATCCTGAAAGGCAACCCTAAGTTATGATTGCAAGCAGGGATCCACCACTTCAATTCTCTTTTCAGACAGGGAACAGTTGAATTTGTTGGTTGAGGTACTGTGTTGGTTGCATACTTTCCTGAGATACCACTGAATCTTCATGTACAGTCTGGCTTGAGGTATCACTAGGATACAAGAGATCATGTACCCAAATACTCTCAGGACCTCCCTTGCTGAAATCACTAAAAGTGAAAGAAGAGAATGAAGTACTATGTCAGCAATGTGATTTTTTTCCCCCTGGAAGAAAAGCCCTTGTGTAGGTCTGTACAGCAAGGCCTCTAGAAAAATAAAGTTGAGATGAAGTGATGTTAGACTTTTTTTTTTTTAGGATGAACCCAAGACTGGAGAAAATGTCTATAGTGAAATGTAGGACAGAAAGAAGCTCTACTATAGAATCTACTTGGATCAGGTAGTCGTCTAGGCAGGTGGGTATATTTGGATGCCTTTTGTCCTGCAAAAGTCGATTAATGGAGCCAGGCACTTGGTGAATACTGGGTACAGTAGATTAGCCATGACAGAGCAGAAAATAGATGTTGATTTCCACCTGCGTTGAAATGAAGATATTTCCTGCGAGACTTTGCAATGGTTATATGTAGGTAAGCATCTTTTAAATCCTGAGCAGCCTCCTAACATGCCCCTTCAGACATCCATGTTACAAGGAGACTAGTGGGTTGAATTGCATGGCTAGTCGTATAAAAGCCTTGCTAGTCACTACCCCATTACATACCTATGAATGTATGTGAACCAGTGGAAATTTGTCCTACGCAAGCCAAACTACTCTTCCATTTAACAGTCAAAAGAACTGGAGGACTTGGGGGGGGGGGTATTTCTCTTTTCCCCTCAAACAGATTCTGCAGTAGCAGAAATCTAGTTGGACTGTGCCGTCTGGAAGCCACAATTTGAAGTAGGTCATGCTTGTAAGCCTACTGGGGTTGACAGCCAGAAGTCCTAGGCTGAGGAAAACCAGGAGCAATCCTTTTAGATTTGGCATCAGGCATGAGGTGATGTGGCACTGGATGTACTAGGAAAAACTGCTGGTGGTCAATAATGCCACCTTTGGAAGATTTAGGGATTCCACCTTCCCTATCTGAAGATTTAGTATGGGAGTCAGAATCAGAGGCATGCAGAAAGTACAGTTGTGTACACTTAACATAAATTTAGCTGCTCAAGTGTATTCACTGTTCCAGTCATCACATTTGGGATATCCCTGCCAAGGTAGCCATTAGTCTGCCCCAATACCAGAGGCTCAGTTTTTCTGCGTTGGTTGCTTTCGCTTCAGGACTGACGTCAGGTCGTCAGTAGTATAAACTAAGGCAACCGATACCATTACATCAGTTTTTCTTGCCCTGTCAAGAGCCCCCAAGTGGGAGCCACGATATGGTGGAAGAAAGTACAGTTGTGTACCTACCACAAATGTAGATGTTCCGAGTGTATTCACTGTTGCAGTCATTACTCTTGGGTTATCCTGCTGGCAGGCTACCCTCAGTCGGCCAGAATTCCAAAGTCTAGGTCCGGCGTCAGTTGCTGTCGCCTATTCCCTGACATCAGTGCGCCAGGGGTATAAAGGATGCAACCAACGCCATTTTCTTCAGTTTTTCTTGCCCCAGATGTCAGGTGCCCCCAAATTGGTAGCCTGAAAAATATGCCAATAAAAAAGCATGTACAAAAATAACATTTCCTTCATCTACAAGCAAATACACCAAATAGGCTGTATAGGATAGAGAAGTGCAGATAAGTCCCAGCACAGAAAAAGGGGGATGGTGGGTGGGTAACCTGGACTGCAACAGTGAATACACTCGAACTTCTGCATTTATGGTGGGTACACAACTGTACTATGTGCATCGTGTTTCACTGTTGCAGTCATTACTCTTGGGTTGAATCCCAAAGCTGAGGAAGGGTGGCTGGGCTAAATAGGGTTAGGAGAGGCTATGAGGCCCTGCAGAACTGCAGTGGCAAAGCCTGCTCTGGACTTAGAGTAGAGGGGTAAGTGGTAGTGCTTTGTGAAGGTATGCACTGAACTCCAAGTTGCAGCCTTTAAGATATCTGTGGTTGGTACTCCTCTGAGGAAGGCTGCTGAAGTGGCTGCTGCTCTGGTGGAATGAGGCCTAATGCCCTTGGGCACTGATTTGTCATGTTGAAAATAGCAGAAACGGATGCAAAAGCCTATCCATTTAGAAATAGTCTGTTTTGAGATAGCCTTTCCTTGTGATCCTGCAGCATATGACACTAAAAGTTGCTCAGTCTTTCTGAAAGCTTTTGTTCTGTCCAAGTAGAAGCGCAACTGCCTGTGTATGTCCAAAGAATGCAGAATTTTTCAACCTTGTTCTGTGGATTTGGATAAAAGGTAGGCAAGTGAATGGTTTGGTTAAGGGCCACACTGGACACCACCTTAAGCATGAATGTAGGGTTTGTCCTCAGAGAAACCCTGTCTGGATGAAAAATGATGGAAGGTTCCACAGCCATGAGTGCTTGTAACTCCAAGACTCGCCTTGCAGAGGTTATTGCTAGGAGCAGAGCTGTTTTCCAGGATAAGAATTTTATATCTGATGTTGATGCTGGCTCGAAAGGAGGCAGTGTGAGTTTTTCCAAAACATAATTGAGGTCCCAGGCCGGAACTGGTGCTCTCCTTGGAGGTCTAATGTTTTTGGCCCCTCTGAGATACTGCCTTATTAAAGGATGAGAAAAGATAGGTGGTTCCGTATTGTAATGGGCTGAAATGGCAGAGCCATGAATTTAATTGATGAGAAAGAAAGGCCTTTGTTCAGCATCTCAGTTAGGTATTGTAAAATCTGATGGATATTTGGTACACACGTGTCACTGCCTTGTTCCTGGTTCCAAGTACAGAATCTCTTCCATTTTTCTGCATAAGATTTTCTGGTACTGGGCCTCCTAGCCTCCAAGATAACATCCATAACAGCTTTTGAAAGAGGAGTGTTCTGAATGGCTACATTATCCGCCATGCTTCCAGATTTAAGGTCCTGAGTTGGCTGTGCAGGATCTGATTATTTTGTTGAGTCAGTAAGTGAGAAGTTTGAGGCAATATCCATGCTGGACCTTAAGACAAGCTCTTTAGGATTGGGTACCAGTGCTGGTGTGGCCAGTCTGGTGCAATCAGTATCATTTCTGGCTTCTCTTGTCTGACCTTTAGGAGTACCCTGGGAAGGAGAGGCAGTGGGGGAAAAGCATATACCGTTAGATTTTTCCAGCTGAAGGATAGGGCCGTCCACTTTCCATGCTTGCTTGTGATAAATCCTTGTGCAAAGTCTCTGCAATTGGCAGTTGTGAGGGGAGGCAAATAGATCTATGTCTGAGCATCTCCATTTCCTTATTATCATGCTGAAGACTTGTGGATCCAGTTTCCATTTGTGGGGATCTATGAGGTTTCTGCTTAGTTAGTCTGCCAGAGTATTTGTTCTTCCTGGCAGGAATTGTGCTTGCAGGTGAACTTGAAAAGCCAATGCTGTGTCCCATAAGGTCATTGCTTGTCTGCAGAGGGGGTAGGAATGTGTACCTCCCTGACTGTTTATGTACCACATGACCGTTGTGTTGTCTGTCTTTATCAGTAACTGTCCTGGATGAAGCAGGTCCTTGAAAGCCTTCAGGGCATTTTGAACAGCTAGCATCTCTTTTTGGTTGATGTGAAGATGCATCTGGTTTGCAGGCCATGTGCCCCGAATACATTTTCCTGCCATATGGGCCCCCCAGGCATAGTCTGATGCATCCGTTGTCAGTGTCTGTCTGGCTGTGGGTAATCTGAATGGCAGACCCTTGTTGTGGTGACAGGCTTCTGTCCACCATCGAAACTCCTGTTGCAGGCAGGGAATGAGTGCAATTACTGTCTCCAGGCTGTGACAATGCTGAGACCATACACTTTTTAGATACCATTGTAGTTTCCTCATACGCAGTCTGGCATATGGAATTAGTAGAATGCAAGATGCCATGAAACCAAAGGCCTGCAGGATTTTCCTTGCAGATAAGTGGGTTTTTGTTGCCAATTTCTTGAAGTAAGTAGTCATTTGCTTTTGTTTGCCTGGCGTGAGATAAGCCATCTGGGCAGTTGTGTTTAAGCTTGCACCCAGGAATATTATCTCTTGAGAGGGCACTAGTTTTGATTTCTTTTCGCTTACTGTGTACCCTAGGCCAATTAGTAATCTTTTTACAAACGCCAGATGCTTCAGAAGAATGTCATTGTTCTCTGCTTGAATTAGGCAGTCGTCCAAGTAGGGATATATTAGAATTCCTTTTTGTGTGCAAAACGCAATTACTGGTGCCAGGCATTTTGTGAAGACCCTGGGTGCAGTAGATAAGCCAAAGGGCAGTGCAGAGAATTGGTAATGCATTGAGCCAGCTATGAATCTGAGGTATCTTCTGCAAGATTGCCCAATTGGGACATGCAGGTATGCCTCTTTTAGGTCCAAAGTTACGAACCAGGCCTTCTTGCCCAGCATGGGCAGTAGCTGCTGTAGAGTCAGCATCTTGAATTTTGGAACTTCCAGAAACGTATTTAGTATAGACAGGTCCAGTATTGGTCTCCAGGTTTTGTCCTTTCTGGGTACTAGAAATAGTCTGGAGTAAAAGCCTTGCCCCTGCTCTTGTGGTACTTGCTGAATGGCCCTCATATCCATGAGGGCTGTAATTTGTTGTTGTGCCTTTGCCCATTGATTGTGTGGCAGGTCTGGCATACCTTTTGACCTTGGAAGGGTGTGAAATGCCAATTTGATGAAAAAAGTGCTAGTTTTCACCCTAAGGGGGCTGCCAAAAGAAAAGTGCTTGGATCTGGTAGAGGAAAGTCATTGGGACTGTTTCCTGTAAGGTTGTGATTTGTGTTCTCTGCTTTTGGAGGTAGGAGCACCCCATTGTTTAGGCCTGTATGAGCCTTGGGGCTGACATCTGCCTCTGGGACGCCTGTATCTGCCTCTTTGTGGTCTGTCTGACACTGGAAAGGACCAATTTTTAGAGGGCCAGTTCCTGCTAAACCTGGGTAGCTGTACCTGTAAGAAATCCTTGACTGTCTGCATGGATTTTGCTTTATCCTCCATTTTTTTCAGCAACTCTTCTGCTTTAGTACCAAACAAAGTATCATGCTGTAATGCTGCATCTAATAATTTTGCTTTAACATGATCAGGCAGATTCTGTTCCTTTAACCAAGCATGCCTCCTAATAACAGAACCTGTAACAGCGGCCCTGCAAGAGGCCTCCAGTGAATCATAACCACATTGCAAAGTATGCTTTCCCACTTGTTCAGCTGCATGCAATAAATCCTGCAATTCCTTGTTTCATAGTATAGTACTAGGCTATCTGCCCTAGCACATTTATAAGCCTAGCCAAAGTGTATGTGGCTTTCGCCACCCCATGTAATGATACAAAAGTGTACAAATTAAATTAAATTTAGTTTACTGGGCCTCTATCTAGCAATGAGACAGAGATGACCCCCCGGAGTAAACCTACGATCACCCATCCATTCGTCCAAATTTCTCTTAAAGAGAGTCAGTGAGGGGCTCTGCCTAACATGGACAGGTATCCTGTTCCAGAGTGCGGGAAGCCTCTGGGTTATGAATCTGTCCCTCCAGCATGTCCTATTCATATTTGTGCTGAGGTTTAGATCTTTAGCACCCATGGCTCAGATGGATTTGGATTTTTTGAGGGGGAGCACGTCCATTAATTCTGAATTGGACATGGCCTTGTACATAAGGCACAGATCACCTCTGAGCAGGCGGTATGCTACTGAATAGAGCTGGAGCTTTTTCAGTCTGGCAGCATATAACATATGCTGGAGACCCTTGATCCTCTTGGAAAGGTACTTTTGGGGTCTCTCCAGCTGCTGCAGGTGGCGGGTGAGGTACATACAAAATGGGGCATTGTACTCAATCATAGGCCTGATAAGGGAGGAATATAAGGGTACAATGACATCCTTTGATCTGGATGTGAATCCCTTCATGATAAGGTGGGCAAGGTAGAAAGTCTTTCTAACCACTTTGGCGATGTGGGTGTCAAATGAGAGGTCACTGTCAACTTGGGTCCCCAGGTCTCTGATTACTTTTACAATACTTAATGGATTACCACCTATGTGGTAATTTGTGGGTACTTTGTTTTTTCCAAAGGGGATGACTATACATTTTTTGGCATTTAGTTTAAGGCCATGACTCTGGCACCAGTCATCTGTTTCTGTGAGGCCCTTCTGGAGGATGCATGTGTCAGCTAATGTATCGACTATGGCGCCTAGTTTGCAGTCGTCTGCGAACTCTGTCAGCCACAACCCCCCTATGTTTGCCTGAACGTCTGAGAAATAAATGCCGAACAAGAGGGGTCCCAAGACAGAGCCTTGTGGGACTCCACTTGTGACTGGCTTAGAGTCTAACATAGCTCCAGCTATTCTGACTTTGCCAGTTTGCAACCCATCTTGTGACAAACAGGTTTACATTTAAGCTGTTGAGCTGGTCTATGATGCCTGAGTGGGGTATTGTGTCGAAGGCTTTTGCCAGATCCAGGTAGGCTGTATGAACTGCTTTGCCTTCGATGGCTCTAGTGACCGTTTCAAAAAAGTCCACCAGGTTTAAAAGACAGGATCTGCCTTTTACAAAGCTGAACTGGGTAGGGTCAATTGTCTGTAGGTCCCCGATGTCTTAGTTTATGAGTTCCATAATGATCCTTTCCATAGCTTTGCAGACCAGGCTGGTCAAGCTTATGGGGTGGTAGTTTCCAGGGTCTGTAGAGGTGCCACCTTTGTGGAGTGGGACCACTGTAGCTGTACACCAGTGTTCAGGGACGTATCCTGTAGCAAGGCTAAGATTAAACAGCGTTCTTATGTGCGGGTTTAGCTCCTCTAGGAGTTCACGTAGCATGCAACCCGGGACACCGTCAGGTCCCATGGATGCTGTATTTTTAGCTTTGCTGAGGGCAGCTCTCACCTGGACATCTGAGATTTCAGGGAGGTTGCATTCAGCTGAGATATTTATTTCGTCTTTTGAGGGAGGGGAGAAATTTGCACTGAACCTGTCTGCCAGTATGTTGGCAATATCTGTGGGTTCAGTGTATTTTTTGCCGTTATGAACTAACTCTGAGCATATCTGAGGGTTTCCGCCCAGGTTTCTAACATAACTGAAGAAGGCCTTGTGGTTATCTTTAGTGTCCTTAACGATTTTTCTCTCGAAGTTGGCCTTTGATGATTTTATTAGCGAATGTAGTTTTTTGCTAGTGCTGATCAGAGATGCCTTCCCTTTATGGGATTTTGCTCTGTCTTGCAGTAGCTTCCTTCTCTTATTATAAAGTTTGTTTATGGCTGGGGTCCACCAGATAGGAAGCCTGCCTTTGGTGGAAAGGGTCTTGGTTTTATTTGGAATTGCATGATCCATGCATTCTTGGAGATGCCCGTAGAAAGCATTTGTGAAGGATTCAGCAGTGTGGGATGTGGTTTCCACTGGCCCAGGGGGCTTGAAGGATACCATTTCAGTCCTAAGAAGTGTAAAGTCGGCTTTTGAGATGTTTCTCACTGTGGTCTTTTGTGCTGGGGGTGGAGGTGGGATATGAATATCTAGGGTTATTAGTTTATTGTCTGATCTCACTAGTGAGGAGTATACTTCCGGTGTTGAGCATTTTGTCCCCATGTTTGTGATGATCAGGTCAAGTATATTATTTCCCCTTGTGGGGGAGGTGACTAGTTGTTCCATCGCATTTGAGTTGATGAATTCCAGGAACCTTTGGGCTAGGGTGTTGGGGCTTGAATAATGCACCCCAGTCTATGTTTGGGTAGTTAAAGTCTCCCAATATGATGGTATTTGGTGAGACATTCATATCCTCCAGTGTCTTCAGGAAGGCTGAATGGAGTTCCTGAGATTGAGAGGGTGGTCTGTAGCATGCTACACGTTGTATAGCAGTTTTGCCTATGGTTAGTTGCACAGGGATGGTCTCCGATGCTTCGTGCGTTGCCACTAACCTGGAGGTGTGGGTGTCTTTAATGAATATGGACACTCCCCCTCCTTTTGTGGTTCGGCCCAGGTTTTGGGGCCGAAATGCATGATACGAGGTATAACCTTGGTAGGGCTGGGGTGCTCTCAGGAGCCTTGAACCAGGTTTCAGTTACTGCACAGACATCGATGCTCTCCATACTGAGGAGTGCTTCGAGAGCCTGCATCTTGAGATTTAGATTTCTGGCATTGAGCAGCATTACCCTTAGTTTTTTTCCTTTATTGTTTTCTAAGGTGGTGGGTTTGTCTTTTGAGCCTTGCCTAAAAAAGGCACTATGCGGGTGGCAAGAGCCTTAGCCAATATCCGGAAGCCCAGTGGTGACAGGTGCAAGCCGTCCCTTGCGAAGCAGCATGGCTTGTCCAGCATGTCATCCCAAGCAGACAGACATTGGATCCCCCTAGAATGACACCAGTAATTGAGCCAATTATTAAAGCTGATCATCTTGTCTTTGTATTGTGGCATCATTCTTGGTGAGGGCAAGATGCTGCTCAGGGTCAGGGTCATACCGGCCTGGGCTACATAATCAGAGAGCTCCTCTGTGTCTCTTTTCATGTAGTCCAAGGAGGTACGTCTCAGGTCATTCACACCGGCATGGACAATGACGGAGTCATATTTGTACTTGCTTTGGAGTGACCTGAGTGCTTGTGTTATGTGGCAGATCCTAGCTCCCGACAGGCAGCTCACAGTTACCCTCTCTTTGTTCAGCCTGGTAAGCGGGACGTCAGTGTGTCTGACTATAGAGTCACCTATTACTAGTGCATCAGGCATGGTGTTTCGCCTTAAGGGCTGTGATTGTTTGGCACACTGACTTTGTGCACTGTGTGTTGCATGTGCAGTGTTTTGAGGTGGTGTTTTCTTGGATGTCTGCTTTGGGAGCCTCTGTAGTTTCGGTAAGTTTTTTATTAGAGCCTCCGAGTATGTCTTTGTGTTATGTGTTTGGTTTGCAGTTGTGGTTGGTTTATGTGAGACTGGGTTTGTTGTGTGTGTGGTTACCTTCTCCTCCTGTCTGGTCTTGCTAGTCCTGTGTTGAGAGAGTTCAGCCTCCAGTTTGGCTATATAGTTGCATCTCTCACATGTGTTTGTGTTTGTTTGGCTATATAGTTGCATCTCTCACATGTGTTTGTGTTTGTTGAGAGGAGGAGAGGGTTGTCTGTGTACATGAGACAATTGTAACATTGTCTCAGGATTCCCAGATTAACCAGCTGAACTGGAGAGGATGTCGCTAATATACCACTCGACATGCCAGAATAGTTTAAGGGGGTGGTGTGTAACTGGGTCAGAGAGAGGACTTTGAAGGGAAGTGGGTATTCGCACGGGTTGTAGGTGGATGTAGTGCTTACGTTAGTTTAAGGGTGCTTCACTTAAAAGAAAGGTTTTAGGAGCAAGTGCTAGGCTTATGATAAAGCGAATAGACTGATTTTGTTGAAAGTAGAGCTTTCTTAAGGGAAAAACTGAAGTGCAGACTTGGCGGAGCCAGGAATAGTTTAAGCCTGTTTAACCGGCGCTGCGCTATGCTGTCACAAAAGCCACGCAGCTGGATTTTAAACAGGGAACTTCAAAAGAGCTGGAAATGGTCCAAAAATAGAAGTTATGTTCTTACCATAACGTTCCATGTTAGTTGTCTTCTTCTCGCCTTCTTTCTTGCTGGATGGGTTCGGAGCCGACCTCGGCTCCGACTCGGCCATTCTAAAGCTCGAGAGTTGGTTCCACCGGCTCAAGGCCCCCTTATATCCCACAATGCTAGGCGTGAATTACCTCAGATCTCGTTTGTGAGCTAGGCCCAGCTAAAAATACAACCAGGAAAAAACTGGAAAAGAGTCCACCTCTATAAACAAAGGGAAAGAGAATGGTGACCTAAGCCTGATCTAGGAAAATATGCACAGCAGAGCATATACCTATCGCAAAGAGGTGGTAGAAAGAGAGGTCACAATCAAACTCCTCTAGGTCTGTCCAGGCCAGGGGGAAGGAGGGTGGGGCCTAGAAAGAAGGCGAGAAGAAGACAACTAACATGGAATGTTATGGTAAGAACATAACTTCTATATGTTAAGTTGTCTATCTCGCCTTCATTCTTGCTGGATGGGACCGCGTCCCTAGCACCTTGTCCCGGGTGGCCTAACGGAACAGACTCTTGAGAACAGTGGAACCAAAGTTAGCTCTATGCCTAGAAGTTAAATCCAACTTATAATGTGAAATGAAAGTGTGAGGAGTAGCCCAAGTAGCCGCTGCACAAATGGTGTCAATAGGCAGTCTGTCTTGGAAGGCTATAGAAGTAGCCAAAGCTCTGGTGGAATGGGCTTTAGGTTTGTTAGGCAGCTTTTGGTGTCTTATTTCATAGACAATGGAAATTAGAGATGTTAGCCATCTAGACAGTGATACCTTGGAAACAGAAAGTCCCTTTCTGCCTTCTGCATAAGAGACAAACAGCTGGTCAGATTTTCTGAATTGTTTGGTTCTATCCAAATAGTACCTTAACTGACGATGAACATCTAGCCAATGCAATTTTTGTTCAGACCTACTAGAATATTCTGGAAAGAATACAGGAAGGTCAATGCTTTGATTTAGGTTAGAGGCAGAGGCTACCTTAGGTAAAAAGGACGGGTTGGTTCGTAAGGATACCCTGTCTTTGTGGAACAACAGATATGGTGGTCGACAGCTGAGTGCCTGAAGTTCTGAAACTCTTCTAGCTGAAGTAATAGCTACCAGAAAGAGAGTCTTCCATGATAGCAATTTTAAGGAACAGGAAGCTGCAGGTTTGAAAGGGGGGAGAATCAAAGAACTGAGAACTAAATTAAGGTCCCAAGGAGGAGGAGGATTTCTTATAGGAGGTCTGAGTAGAAAAACTCCCTTCAAAAAGGCTTTGCAAAGCTTGTGGGACATTATGGCAGACTCTGAAATGCCCACATGAAAGTTAGATATAGCTGCCAATTGAACTTTGAGAGTAGAAGGAGATGAACCTGCCTGAAAGAGTTCAGCTAGAAAATCAAGAACTATATGGATGGGAGCAGTGAAAGGATCCAAGTCCCTTCCTTGAGCCCAACAGGCGAAACGTTTCCACTTACTCAGATAAATCTTTCGAGTGGAAGATTTATGGGAAGCTATCAAAATATCTCGAACAGAGTGAGATATTTGAGGAAGCCTGGCTAAGGTTGGAACTGGAGGAACCAAGCAGTGAGGTTCAGAGAGGGGAGGGAGCGATGTAACTGACCCGACTGATGGATCAAAAGATCTGGAACTAGGTCCAGATGCCAAGGTTGCTCCAACAGAAATTGATGCAGAAAGGGGAACCAAACCTGTCGAGGCCAGTAAGGAGCAATGAGGATCAATGAGGCCTTCTGAGCGATAGCTTTCTGTATCACTTGAGAGATTAGTGGGAAGGGAGGAAATGCATACAGAAGTCCCCGGGGCCAAACTTGGACTAGAGCGTCTCTGCTGGGCTGGCCTGGTAACGGGAATAGAGTGAAATAATCTCTGCACTTGCTGTTTTGGGGAGTAGCAAAAAGATCGCAGCAAGGCTGACCCCACTTGAGAAAAATTTCTCTCACAACAGAGTCTTTCAGAGACCACTCGTGAGGCATGAGAATAGCTCTGCTCAACTTGTCCGCGATTTGATTGGACTTCCCGGGGATGTGCGTTGCTATCAGAAACCGCTGAGAAGAAATCGCCCATTGCCACAGTCTGAGTGCTTCTCGACATAGGGGATAAGACCTGGTTCCGCCTTGTTGATATACCACACTACAGACATATTGTCCGTCTGAATTGCTATTGTTCCCACGGGAAGAGAGTCTTGAAGGGCTTGCAACGCTAAAAGCACTGCTCTCATCTCTAGAACATTTATGTGCAAGTGGCATTCGTCTGGTTGCCATGTGCCCTGGACAGTTCTGCCCTGATAATGCCCCCCCCCACCCGATCAGGGAGGCGTCCGTTGTCAGAGTAGCAACCGGAGGGGATGGAATAAAGGGTCTTCCCAAGAAGAGCTGAGGGGAAGACATCCACCACAGAAAATGATTCTTGCATGTTTGCGTAATCATAATGGTGTGGGACATGGGAAGTTGCTGGTATGACCATTGTGTGAAGAGCATCCATTGAAGGATTCTCATGTGGAATCTGGCTAATGGAAGCAGAGGAATGGCAGCCGCCATAATCCCCAATACTTTCAGAACTAACCTGGCTTTGACTCTGTTGCTGCTGAAGAGGAGTGAGACCAGTTTGTGTATGTCTGCTATTCTCTGATCTGTTAGTCTCGCAGACATGTTGACTGTGTCTAGATTTGCACCTATGAAGGTAATAGTACGACAAGGCGACAAAACAGACTTTTCGCAATTTATTGAAATGCCTAAGTTTTGACAAATGCGAAAGGTGTAGTCCCTGGCCAGTAGAAGAAGATGCTTGGTGGGAGCTGTGAGGAGCCAGTCGTCCAAATATGGAAACACCTGGAATCCTTGACGTCTCAGGTGAGAAACTACCACTGCCATGCATTTGGTAAACACCCGGGGGGCAGTGGTGAGGCCAAAGGGCAGGGCCCTGAATTGAAAATGACTGGTTCCCAGCCTGAAGCGGAGGAATCTTCTGGAGCGTCTGTTCATTTTTATGTGATAGTACGCATCCTGAAGATCTATAGAGCACATCCAGTTTTCCTTTCCTAATAGGGGAAAGATGGACTGTAGCATGACCATCCGAAATCTTGTTTTCTTGACCGACTTGTTCAAGATACTGAGATCCAAAATTGGTCTCCAGTCCCCTGTTTTCTTTGGAACTAAAAAGAACCTGGAGTAGATTCCGGATCCTTGCTGGTCTGCTGGAACTGGTTGAATTGCTCTTTTTGCAAGCAGCTTTGAGATTTCCAAAGCTGCAAGATCCCTTTGTGCGGGTGGGACATCTGGAAGGGATTTTTTTGATTGGTTTGGAATGCGAACGAAGGGAATGGAATAGCCTTCGGAAATGGACTGTACCCACTTGTCTTGAGTTAGGGAAAGCCAGGCTTCTGGATACAGTGACAATCTTCCCCCGACTGCCTCCGAAGGTGGACAGTCGGGCAACACCTCAGGGATGCTGAAAGGGCTTATCGGAAAAGGTTTCTCGATTGCCCTGGTTCTGGGCCCCTCTGCCTCTGGGGCGTCTACCATTATTGTTCCCTCCTCTGCCTCTGGAGGAACCGACTCTGTGCCAGGCAAATTCCCTTGAGATTGTTTATGGAACCACATTTTCCCACTTTTCTGGCCTTTGGGGTAAGGTCTAGAAGGAGTAGAAAACGGACTCCGACGGCAGATAGAGTTTTGCCATCCGTCTCGCACCTAGTCAAGGTTTCTTTCACTTGAGGACCAAAGAGATGATCCATCAAACGGGAGTTAGTGAAAGACGCTTTAAAGGGGTCCGCAAAATTGCATAGTCGCATCCAGGCATGCCGGCGTAAGGCAACACCTGTCCCTGCGGCTCTACTCGCTCCATCAGCCGCATATGAAAGGAGGCGCATGGAGGAGTTAGCTATCGAATTAAGGGTAGTCAGCTGGGTGTTCATTTTGTCCTGAAAATCTGCAGCTGTAGGATCCTTCAACATCTCACTCGCTTCCTTGACGAAAAGTCTCTCTGGAGACGGGTGAAATGGCATAGGTAGTTCAGCGAACGCATTGCAAAGGTCGCTGACGAAAACATCCGCTTCCCATACCTGTCCATAGACCTAGATTCTTTGTTAGGGGGATGAACAGGCACTGAAGGATCAGCTAGTTCCTTCTTGGTGGCAGCAGCTACCACCATAGCATCCACGGTAACACCTTTGGTCAGAAATTGTTTGTCAGTTGGTGCTGTTATAAATTTAGAAGGTCTCCTGGGGGTAGGGTCCATTGAGTCAGGAGCCGTCCAGGCTTTCTTTGCCACCACCTGCATGAGTGGATCAAAGGGAGGGACACCCAGGAGGTGGAAGGGCGAGCCAAACGCCTCAAGGTACACAGAATCATCCACCGAAGGGTTAAGGGCTGGCCAATTTAGCCTCTGTTTCAGGATCTCTAGAATGTCCGCAAAGGAGACATCTTCAGAAGAGGAACGGGGGGAACCCTCGGAATCCTCTAAATCTGTGTCAGAGGTGACAGACTCAGGTGAGTCTATGTGCTTCCTCTTACACTTTCTCTTCCTAGGGGGCTCTCCCCTGCCAATTCAGGGGAGGCCTCGGAAGAGGATGAAATCCCCACAGGGGATCCTTGAGGAGCTGGCTCTCTGCGGTCTGGGATGAGGGAGTGAGTAGACATAACCTGAGGCACCGAAGAGGGAGGGGCGGACGGAGCCGACTGTGGAGTTGAACAAGGTTCCAACACACTCCGCATGACCTCGAACGCACCCCTGTCAGGCAGGGCCAGAGGTCCCCGCTCCGAGAAGCTGAGAACCTCCCTCGGCACCGACAGAGATGGCTCCAAGGCCGATGTCGAGCCGAACTCACCAGCGCCCGAAGCACCGAGAGGGAGAGGGGGGTCGGACAAGGGTCCGATGCCACTCACCCCCTCGGAGCCGACGAGGGAAGTCCGGCGCCGAGATTCTTCAAAAGAAGAAATCGGAGCCGACGACGGAGCCGAAGACAAATGTATCGGCTCCGACGCTACCACAGTCTCGGTTCCGAGACGCCCGCCCGAGCTCAAGGGAGTCGGAGGAGGAATATTTAGAGGAATAGTTTGAGACATCGACTGATGAGTCAGGCTCTGAAGCATTTGGGCCAGTGCCTCAGACTTTAGAAGTCGACTCACTACCCTCTGGAGGTCATGATCCGAGAGCCTCGATGACCTAGAGGAGTGAGATCTGTGGCTCCGTTCAGACAGCAAGGGCAACGCTGGAGCCGAATGAACGGAGTCAAGGGATGGTGACCTCGACCTCTTTCTAGATGTCAGCTCCGATGGTCTGATCGGAGCCGACCCAGGAATCTCCAATACCTCGGCTCCTGCCGGAGCCGAGGGAACCACAGAAACTGTAGTCAAAGACTCATCGGCTCCAGCCGGAGCCGATGTAGCAGCAGGCTTCGAAGCCTTAGGCCTCGACTCAGACACTGGAGTCGAGGTCTTAGAAGCCTTGGAAGGTTTTCCCAATGAAGCAGTTAGGGAACCTTCAGGCTTGAGCAAACCCCTTAAGATGAGTTTGTTCTTTCTTTCCTGCAGGACTCTGGGGCTGAAGCCATGGCATACAGCACAAGAGTCCTGCAGGTGTAAAGGTCCCAGGCAGTACACACAAGAAGTGTGACCGTCTGTCAGAGACATTTTCTGACAGCACGAGTCACACTTCTTGAAGCCTGAGACCTTTGAATCCTTGGACATTTTCAAGGAGCCGAAGTGTAATCACACACAAAGCACACACACACCGATTACACTATCAGAAAAAGTAAATTAAACTAAAAGCTAAAGAAAATTAGTTAGTTTATATTTATATAAAATAAATCCCTAAAACACATACACACCACTATTAGGGAAGGAGGGCCCGAAGGCCTAAGGAAAGAACTTAACAGTTCTTGTGGGAAAGGGGCTGGATAAGGGTAGAAAGGATAATATCCACTACACTATAACTAAAGAAGAAAAGGCTAAGCTAAAAAGGGGTTTGAGTAGTTATTAAAACTGATTAAATACCACTGACCTGAGCCGGTAGAAAAACAACACCTCGATCGCTGTAGCGGCAAACGAGATCTGAGGTAATTCACGCCTAGCATTGTGGGATATAAGGGGGCCTCGAGCCGGTGGAACCAACTCTCGAGCTTTAGAGTGGCCGAGTCGGAGCTAATGTAAACTGTAAATGTAACTTAAGTGCAGATAATGCACAATGCAAAAAACAGGTAATAAAGCAGTTTAAACTTGTTCAAAGTAAGAAAAAGAAGGTCTCAGGTAAAAACAGCAACAAAATACTTAGATCAGGAAAGTAGTCGCTTTTCTCAGTTCTCTGCTGCTAGCACCACTCTGCAGGACCACGAGGAGCTGTTTCTGAGTAGTATAGCCAGAAAAAACGCTCAGGGGCGGATTTTAAACAGGGAACTTAAAAAGAGTTGGAAATGGTCCAAAACGACCAATTACTACAAGCTCTTGTGCTGAGGTCAATCCTTCAGGGACAGATAGGCTGCTCAAGGCTCCCCACTCCCACTGGTGAGCAAAGAAACTTCCTTCTATCCAAGTAAGGCAATGGACAACACAGGAACTACATCACAGTCCAGAATACAGCAAAGCCTGTATACTGGTCTAAACTAGTCGAGAAAAGGCGGGAAAACAAGGATAATTTTTTGTTTTTTTAGGTTAAAAAGTACACAGAACATTCAGCATTTGTCAACATTTTCTGCTGAAGCAGTGACATTAAATATTGCTGATATTTAAGTATATGAAACTGACAATCTAAAGCCCTTACAGCCAGGGTAGCAGAAGTGTAGACTTTTTCCCCCATCTGTCTACAGCCAAAGAATCCCTATCAGAGGGGACAGGGTTTTTTGCAGTGGAAGCTTTAACCCCTTTGGGACCCTGAGATATAGTTTCTGGGTCAGCAGCGGGGTTTTTATATAGGAATTTATGAGAATCCGGGACCCTGTAGTATCTGTCTGGCTTAGCAGGTGCAAGGGGTAAAGAGTCGGGGGACAGGCCGGACTCTGAAAAGACAGCTACAATGTCCAGAACAGGTGGAATAGCAAGGGGTCTGTGCTGAGGAAGTAGCAGAAAGTCTCTGAGCCTTTTCTTAGATTCAGAATAATCTTGGCTCTCCCAGTGGAAATGCTCCCTCATGGTATGCAGGGTTTCCCCAAAAGAATTATCCTCAGGAGGAGAGGCTGAAGGAATGGATTCTTCAGCATCAGAATCCTCATAGGGAAGCATGGAGTAATCCTGTTCAGAAGAGGAATCAGAGGAAATAGAAACCTGATCAGAAGAATAATATTCTTGTCTCTTGCCTAGGCCTCTTATCAGGAGGGGGTTGGGAGCCCCTGATCAAACTAATTAGGTCTTCGGCCATTTTGAGCATCTGTTTTTTAGGCATGGAAGTCTGAGAAGGAGAAGGCTGTACTTGTTTCTTTGTCTTTAGAGCTGCTTTAGTCTTTGAAGCTGAAGATGGCTTAATATATAGTTGTGTAGGTCTGAAGACACCCTCAGAAGCCGATGCCTGCTCAGCAGCTCCGGACCCATCTGAGGGAATAATTTCCGAGTGTCCAATACCTTGAGTTTCCAGAGGCCCAGTCGGCTCCACGTAGGAGTCGGAAGCGGCCTGTGGCTCTGAGGTAGCGGGCGCCAGGGGCTGCAAAAGCGCCTCACTGAGAACCAGCGACTGGCCTAGTAGAGGCTTCGTCGTCGGTTTTGGACCTCAGATGCCTATCCTTTTCCTTGTCCTTGCGTTTTTTGTAAACTCCGGTTGTCGGCTGGTCTGACAGCATAATATAATTAAATCTTCGGCCAAAGTAATGAAATGCAAAATCGAACAGATGCTTGATAGTGCGTTGGTTAAATCTAGCACAAAACCGACAGCTAGCAACGTTGTGATCTGGGCCTAGGCAAGGAATACAGTAAGAGTGAAAATCCTTATGAGGTATTTGCTTCCCACAAGAAATACAATTGTTAACTTTTTCTGACATCAGTCTGGAGCAAGAAAAAAAAGTTTGCCCAATGGGGTACTTAGCTTTAATGAAGATTTCGGTTCTGAAATTCAGATTTGAAAATCTCAGGAGTCGACCGACCAGCACTTGCGAACTGCTTTTGCTTTGGGCACTGCGCGGCAAGAAAGACTGAAGAAAATGGCGTCGGCTGCATCTTTTATACCCCTGGCGCACTGACGTCAGGGAAGAGGAGACAGCAACCGATGCCGGACCTAGGCTTTGGAATTCTGGCTGACTGAGGGTAGCCTGCCAGCAGGATAACCCAAGAGTAATGACTGCAACAGTGAAACACGATGAACATCCCCACCAGTAGAAAGTAAATGCCAAAAAGTTCCTTGTAATAAGACAGAGAGAGAAAGGGGGATGGACGGAGGGAAACTGGGACTGCAACAGTGAATATACTCGAACATCTATATTTATGGTAAGTGTACACAACTGTACTATGTTCTTCATGTTTCACTGTTGCAGTCATCACATTTGGGTTGACCCCCAAAGCTGAGGAAAAGGGTGGAGGCAGTCAAGACTGGGAACTGGCTACGATGCCCTGCAAGACTGCAGTGGCAAAGCCTGCCCTGGATTTGGAGAAGATGGGCAGGTGGTAATGCTTGGTGAAGGTATTAACAGATGTCCATGTTGCAGCCTCCAGGATGTTCCTGATGGGGATTCCTCTGAGGAAAGTTGTAGAGTTGGAGGTTGCCCTGGTAGAGTGAGTTCTGACCCCCTTAGGGGGAGGTTCCCATGTTGCTTGCAGCAGAAATGGATGCAATGTGCTCTCCATTTGGAAATGGTTTGTTTGGATATGGCTTTGCCCTCTGCTCCTGCAGCAAAGCTGACTAACTGATCAGTCTTTCTTAATGATTTAGTCCTGTCTAGATAGAATCTGAGCTGTCTGTGCACATCTTGAGAGTGCAGTATTCTTTCCCCCTTGTTTTGTGGATTAGAGAAAAAGGTGGGCAAATTAATGGATTGGTTAAGAGCCACACTGGACACCACTTTTGGCATGAAGGATGGATTGATCCTGAGGGAGACCCTTGTCAGCATGGAAAATGATGAACGGCTCTAAAGCCATTAGTGCTTGTAGCTTGAATACTCTTCTTGCTGAAGTGATGGCCAGAAGCAAGGCTATCTTCCAAGAGAGAAACTTTAATTCTGCTGAAGCTGCTGGTTCAAAGGGGGGCAGGGTGAGTTTTTTAACACAAGGTTTAGTTTCCAAGCTGGGGTAGGTGCTCGTCTGGGTGGCCTCAAGTTGCTAGCCCCTCTGAGGAACCGTTTGATGTAAGTGTGTGAGAAAAGAGGTTGCTCAGTGCTGAAATGAGCAGAGGTAGCTGAGGCATGAATTTTAATAGAGGAAAAGGACAGACCACTGTGAAGTAAGTCAGCTAGGTAATCCAGGATGAGAGGTAGGGAGGGCTGTGCCATATCAGCTCCCTTAGCCTGGATCCAGGTGCAGAACCTTTTCCATTTGTCAGCATAAGACTTTCTAGTGCTAGGGCGAACGGCCTCATGTATAACATCTAGAACCTGTTTACTGAGATTGGCAGCTAGTACAGTGGTCAGGGAATAAAACAGACTGCCAAATTGAGGGTCTGCAATTGGGGATGCATGAATTATCCTTCCCTCTGGGTCAGGAGTGTTGGGATCTGAGGGAGATACCATGGTGGCAAAGGGGACAGGCTGCACAGCAGTGGGTACCAGTGCTGGGGTGGCCAGTCTGGGGCAATCAGGATTGCCCTTGGTTTTTTCTCCTTTATTTTGAGCAGTACCCTGGTAATGAGAGGTAGTGGGGGAAATGCAAAGACCGAGAGGTTGACCCAATGGAAAGATAGAGCATCCACTTTCCAGGCCCTGCAGTGAGGCTCACTGGTGCAGAACTTGCTGAGCTGATGGTTGGAGTGGGAAGCAAAGATGTCTACCTACGGGGTGCCCTGTTTCTGAGTTTATAAGAGTGAAGGTTCTTTGGTTTAGCTGCCACTCATGTGGGTCCAGAAGATTTTTGCTCAAGTTGTCTGCCAGTGAGTTTAGAGAGCCTGGCAGGAATTGTGCTAACAGGTGTAGTTGCATGGCTGAGGCTGTGTGCCAAATGGTCATGGCGAGCCTGCATAGCGGGTACGAGTGAGTCCCTCCCTGCTTGTTGATATATCGCATCACTGTGGTGTTGTCTGTTTTGATCAGTAGAGCCCCTGGGGAGAGAAGGCTGTCAATGCGTGCTGGACATCTAACATCTTTTTGGTTGATGTGCAGATGTATTTGATGTGGGCTCCATTGACCCTGTATGCACCTGCCGTTCCGGTGTGCACCCCAGGCATAGTCTGATGCATTTGTGGTGAGGGTTTGGGTAGCGTGGGGTGGTAAGGGTTGTCCCTTGTTGTGGTAGCATGCTGCTGCCAACCAAAGGAAATCATTCCTTAGACAAGGTATCACTGGTATAAGAATTTCCAGGTCTTGAGAGTGCTGACACCAAAGGCTTTTTTAGGTACCACTGAAGTTTCCTCATATGCAGTCTGGCATATGGAAGGAGTAGAATGCAAGATGCCATGAACCCCAGAGGTTGCCAGATTTTCCTTGTGGATAACTCTGGTCTAGTGGCTAGTTGAGAGGAATAGGCTGTCAGGTAAATTTGCTTTTCTGGTGTAAGGAATGCCATCTGGGATGCTGTGTCCAGGCTTGCTCCCAGGAATATAATGTTTTCGGTGGGTACTAGTTTGGATTTCTTTCTGTTGATAGTGTAGCCTAGGGAGATCAGTAGGTCCTTTAACAAAGGCCAGGTGCTGGAGCAGCTTTTCCTGACTGTCTGCCTGAATTAGGCAGTCTTCTAAGTATGGTAAATTTGAATATTTCTTTGCCTGCAAAAAGCAATGGCGGGAGCCAGGCATTTTGTGAAAACTCTGGGAGAAGTAGATAAGCCAAAGAGAAGCACAGAAAACTGAAAGTTCAGAGATCCTGCTGTGAAACGTAGATATTGCCTGCATGATTCCCTGATTGGGATGTGTAGGTAGGCCTCTCTTAGGTCTAGGGTAGCTAGCCAGGCATCTTTGGAGAGCATAGGTAGTAGTTGCTGAAGGGTGAGCATTTTGAATTTTGGTATCACCAGGAAGGTGTTTAGAATGGATAAATAGAGGATGAGGCGCCAGATGCCCTCTTTTCCAGGTACCAGGAAGAGCCTGGAGTAGAAACCTTGGCCTATCAGTTCTGCAGGAACGTGTTCTATTGCCCTCATGGAGAGCAGGGAAAGAACTTGCTTTTTGGCCTCTGCCCACAGGTTTGGAGGTAGATCTGGGAACCCTTTTGGGGCTGGTAGTGTGTGGAAAGAAAATTTGTATCCCTGGGACACTATGTTGAGGACCCAGCAGTCGTTGGTAATGGTGGTCCAGGTGCTTGCATGGAAGGAGAAATTTCCTCCCAGGGGCAAGTGCAGGTGGGCAGAGGGAGTGGGTGGAAGTGGAGAGTCACTGAGTTCTTACCATGAGGGGGTGGCTTTGCACTCCCTGGTTTAGAAGTGGAGGCACTCCATTGCTTTGATCTCTGCATTCCCTGTGGCTGTTGTCTGGGGAGGGGGGGGGTCTGCTTCCCTGGGGTCTGGGCTGAACTGACCTGGACGGGGCAGGAAAAGACCAGTGTTTGGAGGGGTAATGCCTTACTGAACCTGGGTGTCTGGAACTGCAGGAAATCCTTAACTGTCTGCATAGATTTAGCTTTTTCTTCCATATTTTTTAAGACCTCCTCTGTCTTGTTGCCAAATAAGTTGTCTTTGTGCAAGGTTGCGTCCAATAGTTTAGAAGTGACATGGTCTGGCAAGGGCTGTTCCTTAAGCCAAGCATGCCTTCTAAGGACAGAACCGGTGACTGCTGCCCTGCAAGATGCTTCTACGGCATCAAAACCACAGAGTAAGGTGTGCTTACTTACTTGACTTGCAGAATGCATTAAATCTTGCAACTCTATTTTCTGCACAAGCAGGAAAAGTTGATACTTTTTGTTTGACGAGTTCCATGGTATGCTGCCGGAATTTTAGCATATGGAACTGACTAAACTACGCTCTAATAGCAAGAGTAGCAGAGGTGTATACTTTTCTACCCCATCTGCTAAAGCTCGGGAATCCATATTTGAGGGAGTGGGATTCTTAGCAGAAGTTGCTTTAATTCCTTTAGGCCCTTGGGAGATAACCTCAGGGTCAGCAGTAGGACTTTTGAAAAGAAATTTGTGAGAGTCAAGGACTCTTAATACTTGACAGGTTTCTTGGGAGCGGGAGGGAGGTGCCAGAAGTTAAACTAGATTCCATGAAAACATCATCCACAACATCCAGGACAAGAGGAATGGCCAGGGATCTGTGCTGTGGAAGATCTAAAAATTCCCTGAGTCTCTTACACTGAGGGTAGTCTTGACATTCCCATTGGAAATGCTCCCTTAAAGTATGAAGGGTTTCCCCAAAGGAAAAATCTTCGGGTGGAGAAGCTGAAGGAATGGATTCCTCTGCATCAGAATCCTCATAAGTAGAGAGGGGTTGCATGTCTTCATATTCAGAGGCATTGTAGTCATCAGACTCCTATTCAGGTAAGACTGGTGGGGACAAGTCTTTCTTTTAGAAGGGGTAGCTTGGCTTCCCCCTGATCAACATTATAAGGTCTTCTGCCATTTTAAGCATTTGAGACTGAGGCAAGGAAGCAGGTGCCTGAGATGGAGTCGGTTTCTTGAGTGTGGTTTGTACCCTGGGCCTTAGAAACTCAGTCATTTTTGAAAGAACAGAAGACGCGAAAGTCCTCAGTTTGTGTCGAGAATCGGTAATGTTAAGTACTTCCTCAGAAGCCGGTGTCTGCTCAGCAGCTCAGGACCCATCCAAGGTAGAGACACCCACAGGATCCTTAGTCGATGAAGATTTCTGTGGCATACACAAAGGGTCTCGGTAGTGGCCTGCAAATCCATAGAAGCGGACATCAGGGACTGCAAAAGCACCTCACTGAGGACCGGAGAACTGACGACTAGCTTAACAGAAGCGTCGTCAGTAGGTTCGGACCTGTGAGGTCTGTCTATCCTTACTTTTTTTGGGAGATCTGATGTCGGATGGCTTACCGAAGCCATATCGGAAATTGAGGACTGACAGTGAAAATATCTAGCTACGATAAGGGCCCAACAATGTACAATTCTGGCACTGAACAAAAAAGCAACAGTGGGGGACGTTGTGGTCTGGGCCCAAGCAAGTGATGCAGTAAGCATGAAAGTCTCGGTGTGGTATTTGCTTTCCACAGGCAAGACAATTGTTAACTTTTTCTGACATTGGTTAGAGCAAGAAAAAAGTATCCCCAACGGGGTACTTAACTTTAGAAGACTTCAACTTCAATTCAGAAAATGAAACTCCGGTAGAGGCTGACCGGCACTCGTGCAAACTGCTTTGGGCTCCTCGGCAAGAAAGACTGATGTAATGGTATCGGCTGCCTTACTTTATACTACTGACGCCCTGACGTCAGTCCTGAGGTGACAGCAACCGACGCAGAAATAGTAAGTCTCTGGTATTCGGGCCGACCGAGGGCTACCCTGGCAGGGATAACCCAATGTGATGACTGCAACAGTTAAAGAAAAACATCAACCTCAGACAACCAGAGTCCTTTGGCTAGTGTGGATGTGGAGGGACCCAGCAGGCATATCGGACTCCGAAGTGTACTTGGCAGCAGTCTGACACACATTCAGTTGTTGGAAGAGACTGTAAAAGATCATCTTGTTCTTTGAAAATCACAAGCCTGAATGGACTTGGTTGATGGTGAGGCTGTACTATCAAGCCATCTTCGCATGCTTCAGACTTTTCTCTCTACATTAACAAGAGAGGTGAAGATCTCTGACAACCTCTTTCCTTTACTGAAAATTGAGCAAGGGATTCAGCCCTACATCAGACAGTGTGTTTGTTAAAGTCAACACAATGGGTACAGTTAGGAAAATCACGCCCCTGAACTAAGCAAAAGCCAACGGTATGATAGTCCCAATGTGCAACAGATTCCACAATCCAGACAAGTATTTGTCCTAGCACTCATTTAGCAGAGCAAACAATAAAACACAATGAAAGGTTTTTCAATCGGGCACTTAGCTTTTTGACAAATGCTGGTCTTCTGACCAAACAATGCAGTCTATGGATGCGGATGCTTTGGGGTTCAACAGCAAGGAGCTCTAACAGGGCACTGACCAACAATCCTTATACCCAGACATCCTAACATCAGGTACATGGCATCCAACAGCCCAGGAAGGGTGTTTCTAATGCCTGGTATTCGAGCTGGCCAAGGGCTACTACAGCAGGAATAACCCACATTTTTATGATTATTACTGCAATAGTAAAACACAAGCATCCTGTAGATCCAAGTTCAGAAATCCTTTTTGCAGATGCAATAGCAACTAAAAAAGCGGTTTTCCAAGACAGAAATTTTATATCAGTTTTCGCTGAAGGTTCAAACAGCTGCTACAGTAAGCCTTGAAGTACTACTGTTAAATCCCAAGGAGGTGACGGATCTTTCACTGGAGGTCTGAGCAAGAAGGTTGCCCTTTTGCAAAGGCTCAACAACTTGGAAGTAGCCAAACAAGAAGCACTGTTGCCCGAGTGGAAATACAATACGAATGCCAAATGTACTTTGACTGTGGTACTGTGGAAAAACTAGCACTTTCTTTAAAAATAGAAGCTTAAAACTTCAACACAGAGGAAATGGGGACACGTAAAAGGATCAATGTCATGTCTCAGGGTCCAAATAAAGATTCTTTTCCATTTACTCTTGTAAATCCTCTTAGTGGAATCTTTCTGGGAGGACAAAAGTATATGACGAACCAGAGAAGAAACCTGGGCTGTCCAGATATTAATGGAACTGGAGAAACCATGCCGTTAGTTTGAGGGCTGGGATACTGGGATGCCTTATACCAGAGGAATGCCACAGAATGTCTGGACTGGGAAGGAGGATAAAGATGAGACCAGAGGAAGGGGAAACACACCTGGCAAGGAAAGAAAGGGAGAAAGGAGGATGACAGAGCTCTTCAACCAACTGGCTTTCTGTAAGAATTTTGGAATCAGAGGAAGAGGGTGGATAAGCGTAAAGGAGATTGGAGGGCCAAACGTGGACTACAGCATTTCTCAGTGACTCCTCCTGAGTGGGGGATAAGGGCAAAGTATCTACTGCACTTGTTGTTGAGGGGAGAAGCAAAAAGATCACAGCAAGGTTGGCCCCAACGATGGAAAATCTTCTCCAACACGGACTGATTTTGAGACTACGCGTGAGGCATCAGAATAGACCTGCTGAATTTGTCCGATAGTATGTTGGATTTCCCCAGGATATGCATTTCCACTAGAAAGTGGTTGGAGGAGATCGCCCATTGCCACACTCTCACAGCCTTTCAACAGAGGGGGTAAGAACAAGTTCCCATTTGTTTACAAATGTACCAGACAACAGACATGTTGGTTTGAATCGCAATAGTCACCAGAGGAAGAACATCTTGAAATGCCTTCAAGGCAAGTAGGACTGCACTCCTCTCTAGGACACTGACGTGCGAATTGGTCTCTTGGGGGTCCATTTGCATTGGATCATCCTTCCAAAGAAATACCACCCACCCTATTTGGGAGACATCCGTGACTACCACGGCCAATGGGAGAGAGAGAAAGTACAGTTTTGTACCTACCATAAATGTAGATGTTAGAGTGCGAATACAGCTGCAGTGGGTTTTCCTGCCGTCAGGCGGGTCCTCGGTCGGCCGAATTCCAAAGTCTAGGTCCGGCGTCTGTTGTCGTCGCTTCTTCCCTGACGTCAGTGCAACAGGGGTATAAAAGAACCAGCCGACGCCATTTTCTTCAGTTTTTCTTGCCCCAAATGTCAGGTGCCCACAGAAGGAAGGCAATACATAAATTTATGTAATAATGCAATGCAGTATAATCAAAAAACAGTAGTTGCAAGCAAATGCACCATAAAAGAATACCCCAATCAGGTTGTATGAGGAGGAGTTAGCCATTAGGCCTGTCCCAGAGGGGAAGGAGGGAGGGAAACCTGGACTGCAGCTGTATTAGCACTCGAACATCTACATTTATGGTAGGTACAAAACTGTATTATGTTCATCGTGCATACAGCTGCAGTCATAACAGATGGGTAGAATACCAAAGCTAAAATAGGGGTGGTAGGCACTAGGTGGAACTAGGAGGAGCCAGGATGCCCTGCAAAATTGCAGTGGCAAAACCTGCTCTAGATGTGGAGTATAAAGGCAGGTGATAGTGCTTGGAGAAAGTATGTACAGAACTCCAAGTGGCAGCTTCCAAAATATCTTTGGTAGGAACCCCCCTGAGGAAAGCTGCAGAGGTAGCTGTGGCCCTTGTGGAGTGAGACCTGATGCCTGCAGGTACAGTTTTACCATGAAGAGAGTAACAAAAGCGTATGCAGTGGGCTATCCATTTTGATATTGTCTGTTTGGAAATAGGCTTCCCTTGAGCCCCTGTAGCATAGGACACAAAGAGTTGCTCTGATTTTCTGAAAGGCTTTGTTCTGTCCAAATAATAATGTAGTTGCCTGTGAATGTCCAAGGAATGTAGTAGTCTCTCCCCTTTGTTCTGAGGATTGGGGTAAAAGGTAGGTAAGTGGATAGCCTGATTCAAGGCTACCCTGGATACTACCTTTGGCATAAAGGAAGGATTGGTTCGTAAGGAAACTCTGTCCTGATGGAAAATGATGAAAGGCTGCACAGCCATGAGGGCTTGTAGTTCCGAAACCCTGCGAGCTGAGGTGATAGCCAGCAGGAAGGCTGTTTTCCAGGACAAATATTGTAGTTCTGTTGAGGCAGCTGGCTCAAAAGGAGGCAAAGTCAGTTTCTCTAGAATGAAATTGAGATCCCAAGCAGGCACTGGTTGTTTCCTTGGGGTTTTATATTCTTAGCCCCTCTGAGGAACTGTCTTAAGAGGGGGTGAGAGAATAAAGGAGGATCAGTGTTGTATTCTGCAGAAATGGCTGAGGCATGGATTTTGATGGAAGAGAATGAAAGTTCACTGCTTAGCATCTCAGCTAGGCACTGTAATATTTGAGGTAAATTCAGTATTCCAGGGTTCTGGCCCTTTTTCTCATTCCAAGCACAAAACCGTTTCCATTTGGCGGAGTAGGCTTTTCTAGTAGAAGGTCTTCTGGCCTCCAAAATGACATCCTGTACCTCCTTGGAGAGTAGGGTCTGTTGTGATTTTAAGGAATCTTCCATGCGGCTAGATTGAGTGTTTTCAGCTGACTGTGAAGAGTTTTGAAGTTGTGCTGAGTCAGTAGAAGAGGCATAAGAGGTAGGATCCATGGTGGGGAATGCGTCAGGCTCCTCAGGAGTGGGTACCAGTGTTGCCTTGGCCAGTCTGGAGCGATGAGAATCATCTTTGGTCTGTCTGCTCTGGTTTTTAATAGAACTTTGGGCAGCAGAGGAAGAGGTGGAAAGGCATAAACTGCCATTGTTGTCCAACTGAAAGAGAGTGCGTCCACTATCCAGGCCTGTGGATGAAAGGTTTTTGAGCAGAATTTTGCCAATTGGTGATTTCTGTGGGAGGCAAAGAGATCTATGTCTGGCCTTCCCCATGCTTGAATTATCTTTGAAAAAACTTGAGGATGCAACTTCCATTCATGTGGATCTGTCATATTTCTGCTTAGGTTGTCTGCCAGCGTGTTTTCCTTGCCTGGCAGGAACTGTGCTTGAAGCTCGATTTGCAATTCTAGAGCCATGTTCCAAAGAGACATGGCTAGCCTGCATAGGGGGTATGAATGGGTTCCTCCCAGTTTGTTTATGTACCACATTACTGTGGTGTTGTCTGTCCTTATCAATAGCTGGCCTGGATGCAGCAGGTCTTTGAAAGTTATAATAGCATTTATCACTGCTAGCATTTCCTTTTGATTGATGTGTAGGTGCTTTTCCCTTTGGGACCATCTGCCCTGAATGCACCGATCTGTCATGTGCGTCCCCCAGGCGTAATCTGAGGCGTCTGTTGTGATGATTTGACTTGCTTGAGGCTTGCAGAATGGGAGACCTGTGTTTCTTTGGCATGCTTGAGCCCACCACAGAAATTCCTTTTGAAGACATGGAATTAGTGGTATTATTGTTTCCAAGCTGTGGCTGTGCTGAGACCATAGGTTTTTCAGGTACCATTGAAGTTTCCTCATATGCAGCTTTGCACATGGGATTAGTAGGATGCAAGATGCCATGAATCCCAGAGCCTGCAGGATTTTCCTTGCAGTCAGCCTGGTGAAAGTTGCCAGTTTTCTGAAGTATTGAGGTAGTTGCCCTGGTTTCTCTGTCGTGAGGTAGGCCATCTGGGTGTTTGTATCCAAGCTGGCACCCAGGAAAATTATTGTTTGAGAAGGTATTAGCCTTGATTTCTTTTTGTTGACTGTGTATCCCAGGGAATTCAACAACCTTATTACAAAAGCCAGATGTTTCAGACGTATGTGCTTGCTGTCCGCTTGGATCAGGCAGTCGTCCAAATATGGGTATATTTGTATCCCTTGCAGTCTGCAGTAGGCAATTACTGATGCCAGGCATTTCGTGAACACTCTGGGCGCAGTAGATAAGCCAAAGGGCAATGCAGAGAATTGATAATGTGTTGAACCTGCAAGAAATCTGAGGTATCTTCTGCAATCTTGTCTGATTGGGACATGCAGGTATGCCTCCTTGAGGTCCAATGTTACCAGCCAAGACTCCTTGCCCAGCATGGGAAGAAGCTGCTGTAATGTGAGCATCTTGAATTTTGGCACGAGTAAAAATGTGTTTAGGATGGATAGGTCCAAAATAGGTCTCCAATCTTTGCCCTTCCTTGGTACCAGGAATAGTCTGGAATAAAAACCTTGACCCTGTTCTTGTGTAGGTACCTCTTGAATAGCTTTCATGTCCATGAGATCTGAAATTTGTTTTTGTGCCTCTGCCCTTTGATTGTGTGGCAGGATTGGCATGCCTCTCATTTTTGGAAGGGTGTGAAAGTGGAATCTGTAGCCTCTGTCTATAATGTCCAGGATCCATTTGTCTTTTGTGACAATATGCCAATTTTTTGAAAATAATGCCAGTTTTCCACCTAAAGGTGCTGCCATTTGAGCCTTGCTTGGCATGCAAAGGGGAAGGTCATTGGTTCTGCTTTCTGAAAGGCTGTGAACTATCCTCCCCACCTCTTTGGGTAGGTGCTTGCCATTGTCTGCCTCTAAACGATCCTTGAGATTGCCCTCTACCCCTCGGGCGCCTGTATCTACCTCTTTGGGGTCTGTCCGTGGCTGGAAAGGACCAATTTTCTGAAGGCCAATTTCTACTGAAACGTGGAGGTTGTACCTGTAGGAAATCTTTCACTGTTTGCATTGATTTTGCCTTTTCCTCCATTTTCTTTAATACCTCCTCAGCTTCAACTCCAAACAATACATCTTTTTGCAGAGGTGCATCCAGTAATTTAGCTTTGACATGATCTGGTAAGGTTTGCTCTTTGAGCCAAGCATGTCTACGTATAACTGATCCTGTAACAGCAGCTCTACATGAGGCCTCTAAAGCATCAAAACCACATTGCAATGTATGTTTACCTACTTGTTCTGCACTATGCATCAAATCCTGCAACTCCTTCAAATCTGGTTGTTCAGGTTGTGACATTTTGCTTCTCAACTGTGATAACAGAAACTGTTGGTACTTTAACATATGGAACTGGCAGTTTAATGCCCTCATGGATAAGGTGGCAGAGGTGTATACCTTTTCCCCCCACCTTTCTAAAGCTCTGGAATCCCTCTCTGAAGGTAATGGATTTTTAGCAGTGGAGGCCTTAATTCCCTTGGGGCCCTGTGAGATAGTTTCTGGGTCAGCCGCATGGCTTTTGTATAGGAATTGGTGTGAGTCAGGGACCCGGTAATACCCGTCAGGCTTGACTGGGGCTGGAGGTAGAGAGTCTGGGTTGAGGCAGGACTCCTAATACACATCATCAAGGATATCTAAGACAGGAGGTATAGCCAGAGGCCTGTGCTGAGAGAGCAAGAGAAAATCCCTAAGCCTTTTCTTGGAGTCTGAGTACTCTTGGCCTTCCCAATGGAAGTGTTCACTCAAGGTATGCAAGGTTTCCCCAAAAGAGTAATCCTCAGGGGGGGGGAGACAGAAGGAATGGACTCCTCTGCATCAGAATCTTCAAAAGGGGAGTATGAATGCTTCCTGGTCATCAGAATGTTCTGAAATAATGGAAGCCTGGTCCGAGGAGGGGGATTCTTCCTCCACTCTGGGCCTTTTCTCCGGGGGGGGGGGGGGAGTTGAGAACCCCTGATAAGTGTAATTAAGTCCTCAGCCATTTTGAGTATCTGCTTTTTAGGCATGGGGCCGTGAGAAGGGCCCTGTGGGGTTTGTTTTTTAGAATGCATGGCTGTCTTAGACTTAGTGAAAGCCTTGATGGAAAAAGAAGAGGAAGGCCTGAAGACACCTTGAGAGGAGGCAGACCTGTCTAAACTCTGAGTTTCACCGCCAAGAGTGGCTTCGGTATCTGTAGTCGGGGTGTGGGCCGAAGAGCCTGTGACCTCGGATACAGAAGACACCGCCAATGAAGTGTCGTCGGTAGTCAGGGGCTGCATAGGCGCCTTGCTGAGAACCGGACCACCTGTAGTCGGCTTTGGCGTGGTGTCAGTAGAGGCCGCGGACCTCGTGTGTCGGTCCTTTTCTTTGCGTCTTTTAGTCAAAACTGGAGTCAGAGTATCCGACAATGTAGTTAACTTTTTTGCCAAAAAAGTGCTGGGCGAACTCCGCCCGACGCTTAATGGTGCGTTTGTTGAATGTAGCACAAAAACGACAGGCCGAGACGTCGTGGTCTGGGCCTAAGCAAGGAATGCAGAGGGAATGAAAATCCTTAAGCGGTATTTGCTTCCCACATGAAATACAATTATTAACTTTGTCTGACATCGGTCTGAGGCAAGAAAAGTTTCCCCAATGGGGTACTTGGCTTTCAAGACGACTTCGGTTGCAGATATTTGTAATCTCAGGAGCTGGCCAACCGGCACTTGCGAACTGCTTCTGCTTCGGGCACTGCGCGGCAAGAAAGACTGAAGAAAATGGCGTCGGCTGGTTCTTTTATACCCCTGTCGCACTGACGTCAGGGAAGAAGCGACGACAACCGATGCCGGTCCTAGACTTTGGAATTCGGCCAACAGAGGACCCGCCTGACTGCAGGAAAACCCATCTGTTATGACTGCAGCTGTATGCACGATGAACATCGAAGGTGCAACCTATGTAAATGTTGTCCGACTGGATCCACCAGCAAAGGGGCTTTCTGCATACCAGAGTACGTTTGACTGGGAAAGAATACTGGCTGTCAAAGAACAGATCATTGAACAGCTACAGTCCAATGAAGAACAGGAATATAGTAACATGCTAATACGACTAATACTATAGACCCTCCCATGGAACCTAGAGCCTGAAGGACAAGTCTGGCAGGACAAGCAGGATAAGAAAATGTCCTGAACGTGAGACATGATTGTATCTATAAGATGAGGAGGCACAGAAGCAATCTGACTTATTGCATTTAAATGAGCAGCAATGATCTCCAAACTCTGTAATGAAAGTAGTTTAGACTTGGAAATGTTGACTAATTTGGACCAAATAGTCCCTGGACTGCTCTAGGAGATGCTTGGTTGGGGCAGTGAGAAGCCAGTCATCTAAATATGGAAACACACTGAATCCTTGCAGTCTCAGGTGAGCTGCTACCAGTCACACACTTGGTCAACAACCTGGGGGCTGTGGCGAGTCCAAAGAGCAGGATCTGAACTGATGGTGACGGACTCCCAACCAAAAGTGCAAGCATCTCCAGGAGTGCCTGTTTACTTTGATGTAGATAGTACAAGTCCTGAAAAATCAGCTGAGCACATCCAATCGTCCTTGTGTAGAAGAGACAGAATGACTGAAGAGTGACCATTCGGAACTTTGAATTCCTCACATATTGGTACAGACTACTTAGATCCAAAACTAGTCTCATGTCCCTTGTCTTTTTTCGGCACTAAAAATAACCTCAAGCAAGTTCCAAATCCTCTCTAGTCTGGTGCAATCTCCTGGATGTCTCTTGTCCAGTAGCTTCACCCTGACTGGGTGGGAAGTCGGGAAGCTTTCTTCTTTTAGATGGGGGAGTCTGCAAAAAATGGTATGAAATAACTTCTGGATAACGTTTTTATCATCCAAGAATATTTTGTTATTGCAGCCCAGGCATCTGGGTGCAAGGATAAGTGCTCCCTGGCTGCCTCCAAATGCGAGCAGTCGGGCAACCTTTCAGGAACACTGAAAGGGTCTATCCGGAAAGGAATTTTGGAAACCCTGGTTCTGCAAGACAACCTCTGCCACAGGGAAAGCATCTTCCATCGGTGTCTCCCCCACTACCCCGGAGGAAATATCTCCACACGAATCTTGGAAGGCACCCTGGGATTTTCTGAACCACAATTTCTGTCCGCCTCGTTGATTCCTAGAAAATGTCCAATGAGGGGTCGAAAAACATGCCACAGCAGACAGGGATTTACCTTCCTGTTCACACCTGGAGAGTGTCTTTTACCTTGGGGCCAAATAAAGAACTTCCATCAAAGGAAGCACTGATGAAGGAAGACTTGAAGGGTTCTGCAAAATCATACAAGTGCATCCAAGCATATCTCCTTATGGAAATGCCTGAACCTGGCACCCATGAGGTACCCTCAAGCTGCATGGGAGACAAGTCTCATGGAAGAGTTTGAAATGGAATGGAGGATAGCCAACTGTGAGGCAATGGTACTCTCTGCCTTGGTGGATATGGTCCCAGAAAGGGATTTGGTGAGTTCCTTAATCAAATCCCTCTGGAGTGTAATGAAGTGTTCCAAATAATTCAGTGACTGAAAAGCAAAGGATTGGATCCGATGTGGAGGACTCTGGAACGTCCAGGTACAACTGCTCCAAAACAATGGTCGGGCTGGAATAGGAGCAAGAATTAATGGGGTAGTACTGACAAAGGTCTATGGCTACAATGGGGTCAGAGCCGTACGGACCCCTTTTGAATCTGCATTGAGAGGAAATTTCTCATCTTCCTGTCCACATCAGCTTTAGTAAGATGTCTGATGGAACAAGTAGAAGACACTGCTGCTGGTGCTCTTGAATGGTGGTGCCTAGGAGACCTCTCCAAGAAAGGAGAAGGTAGTAGAGAGGAAACTGGATCCAATACCAATGGTGGAGATCAGATTCGAGGAGACTTGTAAAATTTTGCAGTCAAATCTGAAGGTTTTGGAACTTTGTGAGGAGGTTCTGAGCTTGGAGTCGGAGGAGAGGTCGGATCTGGGAAATGACTTTTTTTTTGTATCCTTTCTATCGGATTTCGCTCCAGATGATGCTGATGACTTGGAAGTAAGCAAACTTCTTAAGATCAGTTTACATTTTCAGTCCAAAGCTCTAGTATTAAAGGCTTTGCACATCACAATGTGAGGCTAAAGGTGCAGGGTTCTAGACAACAGACACATTCAGAGTGCACATCAGACAGGGGTATCTTATGGCTGCAGGCTGTACATTTTTTGAAGGTTTCTCTTCAGACATTGTAAAATTACAAGATCCATCAATTACCAAAAAACACAAACTGAAAAGGAGAGGTTTTTTTTTTTTTGAAAACAAGTAGAAAGGATAAGAGAGACTACCAATGATGCTAAGCAGAGAAATTTTAAATTAGTAAAAAAAAAAAAAATACCAGCAATGGTAGCAAGATAAATACTATTAATATAATATAGGAATAAATCCTAAGAGAAAATTTTGAAGAAAAGTTTTCACACTCAAAAATTAGCTAGCCAACCCAAGAGTTTGTAGTGACCACATCAGTATGCTAAGGCAGAAAACAAGATCTGAGGAATGTTAGGGGACCAGACATTATGGGTAAGGGAGGAGCTTGACAGTTTTAGTGTTCCACGAGCTGGTAAAAGTGGCTGAGTCGTATCTGAACTCAACAGTTGAATGAATGAAAATGACATCAGACCCAAAAGTTTAGCAGCAGCTGGAGTCAACAGGAAAAAAGTGCAGAATCTGATCTGGGATTAGTATATAAAAAGCTTGTAAAAAGTTCCTCAGTCTTATAATCTACTTGCTTTTTTAGCGGGAAAAGCTGACTGTCAGCAAGTTTACAGGATGTAATAAACACTTTCTCCAATGCTGGAAGAACAGGAGGAAGAGAAGGTTCAGGAAAACCCAAATGCAATAAATCATACTTCTTCAGAGACAATGGAATAGCATTATGTTCCCAAATGAAAAGTACAACTGTGGTTACTTACCACAAATATAGATGTTCCAAGTGTCTTCACTGCTGCAGTAGTAACAGTCTGGGATATCCTTGATGGGACAGCCCTTGACAGTTCCAAATACCAGAGACTTCACCCCCCTCTTCCAAGCCCAGCAGACTCCTCCTGACATCAGGAATTAAGAGATACAAGGGCCGTCATTTGACACTGTTTTCATGTCTTTCTTGCCCACCAACCCTCACCCCCAAGCAATGTATACCCAAGTCAGAAGCACAAGGCACTTTGACTGTCCCCACTGGGGCCATGAACACAGAAACCTCAGCTAATGATGGGGGAATCCGGAGGATTAGGTGAAGGAAATGAGGGAGAAATCCAGCCACTGGGGATGCACAGGCCAGTGCATTTCTTTGTGCCGGTCCCAAGCCCGGATAAATGGGGAGGGTTGCGTCATGAAGGGCATCCGGCGTAAAACTTTGCCAAATACTTAATGCAGACACCAGTAAATATTGCCATACCGGATCGGTCGAGGCCCGGGTTAACAACTGCCACCAGTACTGTTTGCCAACAGGGTGCTGGCAGAAATTGGGCTACTGCTGGCCGAAGGAGAAGAGGTGGAAGGCATGGCCGAAGGCAGGAAGAGAGGAGAAAGGCTAGGACTGTGGTAGTGAGGGTTGGAACTTTGAATGTTGGCAGTATGACTGGTATAGGGAGACAGCTAGCAGATATGATGGACAGAAGGAAGGTTGGTATATTGTGCGTGCAAGAGACCAGATGGAAGGGGAGTAAGGCTAGGTGCATCGGAGGTGGGTTCAAATTGTTTTATCATGGTGTGGATGGGAGGAGAAATGGTGTAGGAGTTATACTGAAGGAACAGTATGCTGGGAGTGTTTTGGAGGTGTCGGATAGAACGATGCTTATGAAGCTGGAAATTGATGGTGTAATGATGAATGTTAGTGCATATGCTCCACACGTTGGGTGTGTGATGGATGAGAAAAAAACATTTTGGAGCGAGTTGGATTAAGTGGTGATGACTGTACCCAAGGATGAGAGTGGTGATTGGAGCAGATTTTAATGGGCATGTTGGCGAAGGGAACAGAGGGTATGAGGAAGTGATGGGTAGGTATGGTGCTAAACAGAGGAATGCAGAAGGTCAGATGGTAGTGGATTTTGTGAAACGGATGGACATGGCTGTGGTGAATACATATTTTAACAAGAGAAAGGAGCATAGGGTGACATACAAGAGTGGAGGAAGATGCACACAGGTGGATTATATCTTATGTAGAAGGACCAGTTTGAAGGAGATTGGAGACTGTAAAGTGGTGACTGGGGAAAGTGTAGTTAGGCAGCATAGGATGGTGGTTTGTAGGATGACGTTGGTCATCAAGAAGAGGAGGAGTGTGAGGGCACCACCAAGGATCAAATGGTGGAAAATGAAAAAGGGTAATTGTGAGGTGGAGTTCAGGGATGAGTTAAGACAGGCAGTGGGTGCCAATGAAGATTTACCAAATAGCTGGGTAACTACAGCAGAGCTAGTAAGGGAGACGGCTAGAAAGGTGCTTAGCATGACATCTGGAGGGAGGAAGGACGACAAGGAGACCTGGTGGTGGAATGCAGAAGTACAGGAGAGTATACAGAGAAAGAGGTTGGCAAAGAAGTGGGATTTGTCAGAGAGATGAAGAAAGCAGACAGGAATATAAGGAGATGAGATGCATGGCAAAGAGAGAGGTGGCGAAGGCTAAGGATTAGGCATATGAAGAGTTGTATGAAAGGTTGGACACTAAGGAGGGAGAAAGACCTGTACTGACTGGCTAGACAGAGGGACCGAGCTAGGAAAGATGTGCAGCAGGTAAAGGTGATAAAGGATAATGAGGGAAACATACTCACAAGCGAGGAGAGTTTGTTTAGGAGATGGAAAGAGTACTTTGAGGGGTTGATGAATGAAGAGAATGAGAGGGAGAGAAGGTTGGATGATGTGGGGATAATGAATCATCAAGTACAATGGATTAGCAAGGAGGAAGTAAGGACAGCTATGAAGAGGATGAAGAATGGAAAGGCGGTTGGTCCAGATGATATACCTATGGAAGCATGGAGGTGTTTAGGTGAAATGGCAATGGAGTTTTTAACCAGATTGTTTAATGAAATCTTGGAAAATGAGACAATGCCTGAGGAATGGAGAAGTGTTTTGGTACCAGTTTTTAAGAATAAGGGTGATGTGCAGAGCTGTAGTAACTACAGAGGGATTAAATTGTTCAGTCACAGCATTAAGTTATGGGAAAGAGGAGTGGAAACTAGGCGGAGATGCCCATGCCATAAACATGCTTTCCCATCCTGATCTGTGAGCTGCTCTTTTAGTGACCACTGTAACAATCAAGGAGACTACCAGAAAATACTTAAGCCAAAACTGCTTATCCTTAACACATAATACCTTACTAAGGTAACACTGAATGGTTCCCGCTGTACCTGGTTCCTGCCATGCTCTCCTAGTGATAAAATCTATACGTCAGTCAGCAGGAGGGACCACAAGAGGTAGAAGGGACAGAGCCCCAAGTCTGGAATAGCATTCCCTCATCCTGGCCAGGTGGGTTGCATGTCCAAGATTCCCTATGCTTTATCAATTCTAGGACTTTGTAAAATGAGACCTCTTCAGGAGGGAAATGGAGGGAACGCTCTCTCATCCAAGTCAGTTTCTGAGATAATGGACTCAGAAAGGGAGTCTACATGCTTTCTTTTGTACGTTCGCTTCCTAGCAATCTCCAGTTACAACTGGTCAGTGTCCACAGAAGAGGTGGACCACATCTGCTACAAATCTCTGAAGGATACCACTATGCTCTACCCCCTGACAGACCTGACGAACAGGCTGAAGTACCAATGGCTGGCCATCCGGGGGCAAAGCCAGTGTCGAATGAAATTTTGTAGATAGCTGTGCCGGGGGGGGGGGGGCTAACATCTTGCCTATGACGTCAAAGGTGGATCCTGAGTTAGTCTGCATCAAGCAAAACACTCCTCAGAATAGACTCCTTCTGCCAAAGCAGATGAGGGTGGAGCAGAGGAGGGAAGTCTCGACACTAAGGACTCTTACACCCTCAAGGCAGAGAGAGAGAGAGAGATACACTAGCTTGAATGCCAAAGACCCTCACACCAGGAACATCTCCAGTTGTTGTTTAATCATAGGACTCTATGTGGAGCACTCGGGTAAAAGCACCACTTGACACAGACTGGAGAAGAGGATGCAGGAAAAGTTAACAATGAAACCTGAATGGTTTCTGGGACTAAGACAAAAGATCCACCCAGATCCTGCTATTTTATCCATCTTTTGTTGACCTAGTTTAGTCCCACTAGGCTAGTGGGTCTTCAGCGGAGACCTGAGGTAGTAATTTTACTACCAGGGAAAATTTGGCCAGGCTAGCAAGAAATTTTTGATAGGTGCTGTGGGATTATTACTACTACCTGAACTACCGTCAACTTAAGCAGATGGGACCTCAATGTAATGTCTCACTCGGACTACACACACTGTGTAGTAACCTAATACTACCTAATACTGCACTACAACGTCATCAATCTAACTGTCTAGAATGGAAATAGAACCCACTACTCACTGCATAGCTCTCAAACTATTGGTACAAAAAATCTGGACAAAGCCAAAACTAATAGGGGAACAAAGTCTCAAAAATAAGGACAAATTTTAAATACTGCTCATATAAACTTAGAAAGTTGCTAGAATAAAAGGTCTGGTTTACCATGTACTTTCGGAAGTATACAAAGTCCGAAACTCTGTCATTATTATTAATTCAAACCTCACTGATTTGCCGCAGAATTCTAGAAAAATCACAAATTTAATCAGGAACAGACCAAAAATATATGAGGCAAAAATCTGTACAGTTGAGAGGTATGTGCAAGCTTTTTGGTCTACTAGCACTAAAGGTGTGTGTGCTACCAGCTACACCACTGACATTGGGTTGTTGGTGCTAAGACTGGCAGTACAGAAGCTAGCAAAGAAGGAGCTAGAAGAGGTGCGGAGAGGAGCCAACCTGATCCATCTTAAGTGAGGGCGGTGATGCCCAGTTCCATCTGCATCTTCAAGAAGGCTCTCATCATAGGCTCCAAATTTACTTCATGTTGCTGATGGAACAGAATGATTTTAGGAAGGTTGCACTTACGCGTAACAGTAGATGTTTGAATTCCTCACTGCTACAGTAGCCTTTAACCTATAATGGTTGTGTCCTGCCCACAACACAACCAGTCAGCTTCTAAAAGTTATGGCTTCCTCCCACACCTTTATTCCAGCTACTAATTGGGCAGCTCTGTGGTGGGAAAAAAAACAGACAGTGAAGAATCTTAAAGACTTTCTTGCTCAAAAGTTAAGTGTACTCCCTCCTACTGAACTGTTAAAGCATGTGGTATATAAAAAAATTCAACTGCCTAGATTTTCCCAAAACGTCCAGATTTCTGCCTCTAATTTTTGGTCTATTCTGATCAGAGGATTGAAGTCACTAAATAATGACATACATTTGAGTTTCAGACTTCAAATCCTTTAGAAAATGCATGGTAACAAAACCTATTACTCTAGCAACTTTCAAAGCTTATAAGAGCAATATTTAAAATCTGTCCCTAATTTTGGACCTTTGTCCCCCCATTTTCCCAGGTTTTGTCTAGATTTCTTGCACTAAGAGGTTGAGAGGCATGATGTAAACAAACACAGGGGGTTAAGGGTGGGTGTGGTTACTGCAGTCAGGAATTGGAATATCTACTGCTATGGCTAAAGCAACTTACACAAATGTACTATATTTTTATGATTACTAAAGTCTATTCAACCTGGAAGAGAGGAGGATATGGATCCATAGGTTCATAGGTAAGTACTAGGCTATCTGCCCAAGGGCATCTATAAGCCTAGCCAGAATGTGTTTGCTTTCGCCGCCTCCTTAGATTAGTTCCCTGTGCCTCGGTCCAGCAGAGCCATTAGTTCCCTGTGCCTCTGTCCAGCAGGGCCACTGCAGTGATCCCCGGGAAAATTTTTTGTTTCTCATCCACTCGTCAAGGTTTCTCTTGAAAAGCGTTAGTGAGGGGCTCTGCCTAATGTAGATTGGAATCCTGTTCCAAAGCATGGGGAGTCTGAGACAGGAATCTATCCCTCTAGCACGTCCTATTTATCGTTGTGGTGAGGTTTAGATCCCTAGTGTGTGTGGCTCTTGGGGATTTGTTTTTTTTTTTAGGTGGAGCATGTCCATCAATTCTGGGTTTGACATGGCCTTGTATGTCAGGCAGAGATCACCTGTGAGTAAGTGGTATGCAACCAAGTACAGCTGGAGTTTCTTCAGTTGGACTACATAGGGCATATGTTTGAGCCCAGTAATCCTCTTGGTGAGGTACTTCTGTGGTCTTTCTAGCTGTTGCAGGTGTTTTGTAAGGTACATCCCAAATGGGGCATTGTACTCTATGATGGGTCTAATGAGTGAGGAGTAGAGGGGCACAATAATCTCTTTTGTTCTAGATGCGAACCCTTTTGTGATTAGGTGGGCCACATAGGATTTTCTAACCACCTTGGAAATATGATTATCAAAAGAGAGATTACTATCTACTTGGGTCCCCAGAGCCCTTATTACATTTTCTGTACTTAGGGGACTACCACGTATGTGGTAGTTAGCGGGTACTTTGTTTTTTCCAAAGAGGATGACTATGCACTTTTTGGCATTTAGCTTGAGGCCATGATTTTGACACCAGGTATCCGTCTCGATGAGACCCTTCTGGGGGATGTCTATCAGCTGGAGAGTCAATTATGGCCCCCAGTTTGCAGTCGTCTGCGAACTTGGTCAGCCATAGTCCTCCTGTGCTTGCCTGTACCTCTGAAGTATATACCGAACAGGAGGGGTCCCAGGACTGAGCCCTGGGGGACGCCACTTGTAACTGGTTTAGTCTCGGACCTAGAGCCTGCAACTCTCTCAGTGTGGGTTCTATCCGTGAGCCAACTGGCAACCCATCTCGTGACATAGGGGGTTTATGTTCAGGCTGATGAGCTCACAAAGAATAGTTCTAGCAAAGCCTGTCCTGGATCAAGAAAAATAATCCAGTTTGTTATGCCTAGTAAAGCTGTGTACATTGGATCATGTAGCTACTTGTATAATATTTCTGAAGTCCATTCCTTTGCAATATGGAACAGAAGACAAGACTCTTGTAAAATGAGCTTTTATACTGCCTGCAACTGGCTTACCATGGTGGGAACAACAAAAGGCAATAATTGATTACAACCATCTGGAAACTGTTTTGACAATGATTGCCCCTTTTGTCCCAACATCAGAAAAAATAAAACACCTGATCAGCTTTTCTAAAGGACTGTGCTCTGTCAAGATAGTACCCAAGATGCTTATACATGTCCAGAGTATGTAGAATCCTTTCCAGTTCTGAGGATCTGGACAGAACACTGGGAGATTAATGGCTTGATTCAAACTAAACTCTGAAACAACCTTTGGCATGTATGTGGGATTTGTTCTTAATGAGACCCTTTCTCCATGGAAGGCCAGATAGGATTCATCCACCATGACAGCCTGCAACTCATACAAACAGTTTTCTATACAATTAATCTCAAGTCGACTTGATGAGTAGGTTCAAATGGGAACATGGTTAACTTTTCTAGCACAGTTCACATCACAGGAAGAAGCAACCTGTTCAAGAGAGAGGTCTCAGGTGTAAAACTCCCTTAAACTGTTTCACTAAAAACACACACAAGTGAAGGATCCATGGACAAACATGCTGCAATGGCCGAAATATGCACCTTGACACAGCAATAAGAATCATGTGCTTTCCAGATTTGTCTTCCAAGAGTCCTGGAGCAAAACGTTTTTGGAGTCTGTTTTGACAGGAGGCAAACATATCAACTTGATATGTTCCCCCTTAAGATCCATTCCTGGAAAGCCCCCTTGTTTAATTTCCACTTGTACCAGACCTCAATAATTTTGTTAGCTGATGGGCTTGAAGGCCTTGAGTGCCTGAATTATGACCATTCTCTCTTCTACCGGACATGCATTTTCCTTTGAGCACCATGCCGAATCCCTCTAACTGTGAAGTCTCCTGAGTTGACATTCAAGTTTGGTTTGAAGAATCTGCAGTTAGTGTTAAGACTACAGGATTCCTGTTTGAGGGGCACCCCTTAGTTTAGTCTGATCCTGGTTGGAAGACCATTCTAGTTCTTTGGAGAGAGACAAACACAAGGATCACCTCCTCTGTGAGCTGTGAATGTTGGCTCCAAGTACTTCTTGGGCACTGCTAGAGTTCGTGTGCAGCTTGGTCAGGACCACCAACAGAACTGTGCCAATCAAATTCAAGTGCCCCAGGAATTCAGTGGCTTTAACTATTGTTTCTAGAGTCATCTACTAGAAGTATGATATTCATTCCATCATGTCTAGAGGAAGGTGGACCATTTGACTGCTGGATCCCAGTAAGGATCCAAGAGACTCCCCTTTCTTGGAAGGGCTGAGATTTGACTTTGGGATGCTGAAGAAACCTCAAAGGTTAAGAAAACAATGTATGCTAACTTGAAGAGCTGTTCACCTCCTCCTGGAACAGCATCTCAATGAGACAATGATACAGATAGGAGTTACGAACACCTTTGGTTCCACAAAAAGTGGTTACTGGTGCCAGGCACTGTGTAAAAGTCCTGGGTGCTATTAGCCAATCCAAAGAGCAAAGAGGTAAAATAATAGTGGAAGCCTTTTGCCTTGAATTTGATAAAGCACCTAAGGAGCCAAGAAAAAGAATGAAGACAGACGTCCTTGAGATCCAGGATAACTATCAGGGTTTTAGGGAAAGAGGGCTTACAATGCTTTCCCTGAGACAGGTGTGTAGCCTTAATGGATTCAGGATGGGCACCCATGGACCAAGAACTGGATTAAAAAAAAATTCCAGTATAATGTTGGGGAAATGTGTATTAGTTTACAAATTAATTGATGAACTTAGCCTTTTAGAAACTTATTCAGGTATCAGAGTAATTTACCTCAGTGCTGTCCATTTTCACAGAATCTTCAGCTGTTTTTTTGTTTATCAAAGTGTCAGATTCAGATTCTGACTGACTGCCAGAGTTAGAATCACTGTTGGAGTCACTGCTGTCGGACTGACTGCTGCTTCCAGAGCTTGAACTAGTTGCGGATCCAGACCCAGACTCTTCATCATCAGACTGGCTGAAATGAGGCAAGGTTTACAATATTAGAACACTCATGTTCATCTTCAAAATGTCTGTATTAGAACAGCAGGCAACGAAATACAGAAAAAGAAAGCATCAAGCCAAGATGTGAAACAAATATCATAGCCTTTAGTGGAAAAATACATTGCTGCACTACAGGAAGTTCAGTTCCACTACTAGATATCTACACTGCAACTTACAACTAAAACATTGTATGTATGTATGTATATATGTATATATATATATATATATATATATATATATATATATATACATATATATATATATATATATATATACATATATACATATATATATATACATATATATATATATATATATATACATATATATATATACATACATATACATATATATACATATACATATATATACATATACATATATATATACATATATATATACATATATATATATATACATATATATACATATATATATACATATATATATATATATATATATACATATATATATATATATACATATATATATATATATATATATATATATATATATATACATACATATATATATATATATATATACATATATATATATATATACATACATATATATATATATATATATATATATATATACATATATATATATATACATATATATATATATATACATACATATATATATATACATACATATATATATATATATACATATATATATATATATATACATACATATATATATATATATACATACATATATATATATATATATACATATATATATATATATACATATATATATATATACATATATATATATATATACATACATATATATATATATATACACACACACACACACATATATATATATATATATATTTTTTTTTTTTTAAGAGCTGTATAATTTGACAGCCTAGGTTAATCTTGCATGCTATGCTATGAATGGAGTCCACCAGTAGATGGAGTGTAAACTCTAGGTACACTAAGTATAAGAGGCAGTAACTAAACTGCAGCAATCTGTGATGCTACTCTGATGAACTCCTACCAGTTAATGATTTCTGAAGCTGAATGTCATCTAAGCAATGATGCAAACTGGAGTAAAGTTTGAAGGATTTGAGTACAAATTTTAAGGACCTTAACTGCAGTCCTTAAAACAGCAAGACAAAGCTGTCCAAGGTTATGTTGCCTTGAAGTATTTCCCTTAATCAGAGCTAGACTTATTTGACCAGTTGGCATAATGGTTAAAGTCTTCACCTCTCATGCAGAAGGTACAAGGTTCGCCCTAACATCTGACCAATGCCTGTTTGGAGTTTGCATGTTCTCCTTGTGTCTGTTAGGTTCCTCTGAAAAACAAGAGTTTCTGTCTCAAACTCTCCAATGAATGGAGGTGCGCGCAGCAGCACACAGACTCTACATGGTGCTCTACAGGGGGGAAGCATTGTATAGATTAACCCCTTTGGGCATCTACTGTGGTGCAAAATATCCTAAAGATAGGAGAACATGGATCACAGACTGCATGCCGAGGCAGGGCTACTAGCCACATGACAGTGGAAAATAAGGCTATAGCTGACTCGGTCATGTTGAATAATGTCACCACATTCTGCCAGTGATAAGTGGGTTGAGGACCTGGCCTACTCTACTCTACACTAGGGGACCCATTTTAGTGGCGGGAGGAGTGAACGTTCTCCTATTAGCCCGTGTATGCCCGCCATAAAACCCAGCAGCCCTGGGTAAATAAGCTACTGGCTGTCAGGTGTCCAGTTGCCCAGCTTGGGTTATCTGGAATACCTCTGCTGAGCAAAAGCTGGATGTAAAACCAATCAACCTGCCAAACATGAACTAAGAAATGCTACACACAATACAAGTTCACTGACAAGATGGAGCTTGGAAGGAGATGACATGATGGTAAGGAGGAGGCTGGACATCCTATGTACCAAAGGAGACATGTTGGAAGGGCAGTGCAGCAAAGCCACTTAGCTTGGGATCCAGAATCTACTACTCAGGAGGAGGACTGGTTAAGAGAGGCTTCAGAAGGCAGTGAGGGACATCATTGGAATAAGTGACAAACTCGTGGCAATCAGACTTCAACCTAATGATAGGACAGTATTCATAATCTCAACCTATGCCCCACAGCAGGGTTGTGATAAGTGAAGAGAACATTTAGACGGCAGTTGCAGGACCTACTAAATAAAGCACAACAACTGGCTCACTGACAGAACCCACACTGTAAAAGTTGCAGACTCCAAATCTGACCTCAAAGCAGTGACAAGTGGAGTACCACAGGGTTCCATCCTGGGACCTCTCCTGTTTGGTATCTACTCTGAAGTACAGGCCAACACAGAAGGCCTCTGGCTAATGAAGTTCACAGATGACTGCAAACTAAGAGCCATAATGAAGTCCCCAAATGATGTGGACATCCTACAGAAGGGCCTCGCTGAGACAGATGCCTGGTGTCAGAGCCATGGCCTCAAGCTCAATGCCAAAAAGTGCAGCGTCATCCCCTTTGGTAAAAACTCTGTACCCATTAACTACCACATAGGCAGCAATCTACTTAACACCGAATGCGTGATAAGAGACCTTGGGACCCAGGTGGACAGTAGTCTCTCCTTTGATAGTCACATCGCCACAGTAGTCAGGAAGTCCTTCTACATGGCACACCTCATCATAAAAGGGTTCTCATCCAGGAAAAGAGAGGTCATTGCTCCTTTCTACTCGACACTCATTAGACCCATTATTGAGTACAACACCCCTTTTAGAATGTACCTCACAAGACATCTGCAGCAGCTGGAAAGGCCACAAAAGTACCTCACAAAGAGGATTACTGGCCTCAAATAAATGCCCTACAATGACCGCCTCAAAAAACTCCAGCTTTACTCCATAGCATATCGCCTACTCAGAGGTGATCTCTGCCTAACATATAAAGCTGTGTCAAACCCAGAGCTGTTGGACATGCTACACCTAAAGAAATCCCAATCCCTCCGAGCTAAGGGACCTAAACCTTGTCACCACAACAAATTAGAAGTTATGTACCTACCATAACGTTCCATGTTAGTTGTCTTCTCTCGCCTTCTTTCTTGCTGGATGGGTTCGGAGCCGATCCTCGGCTCCGACTCGGCACTTGCTTTAGCTCGAGAACTCCTTTTACCAGCTCGAGGCAACCCTATATCCCATGATGCAAGGCGGAACTACCTCAGATCTCGTTTGGTAGCTAACTTACCCTGCTAAAGACTATCGTAAAAGAATTAGGAACAATGGTTCCTAAAAGAAATCCTCCTAACAACGTACCGGAGGAAACAATCTAATAGGAACTCTCCAAGATCTGTCCAGGCCAGGGGAGGAGGGAGAAGAAAGAAGGAGAGAAGACAACTAACATGGAACGTTATGGTAGGTACATAACTTCTAAATCTTAAGTTGTCAATCTCGCCTTGATTCTTGCTGGATGGGACCGTCCCTAGCACCTGTATCCCGGGTGGCTCAATGGAACAGACTCTTGAGAACTGTGGAACCAAAACTGGCCCTATCTCTAGAGACCAAGTCCAACTTGTAATGAGAAACAAAGGTATGAGGCGTGGCCCAAGTAGCTGCTGCACAAATGGTATCAATGGGTAGTCTATCCTGAAAAGCTGCAGAAGTGGATAGACTCCTGGTTGAGTGAGCTTTAGGCTTAGAAGATAGCTGTTTGCCCCTGAGAGAGTATACATAGGAAATAGTGGAAGTCAACCATCTGGATAAGGTCACTTTAGATACTGGAAGACCTATCATGTTTTTTGCATAGGAGACAAATAATTGGTCCGATTTTCTGAATTGTTTAGTTCTATGCAAATAGTACCTGAGCTGACGATGGACATCCAAAAAATGCAGTTTCTGTTCAGCTCTGTCGGAATAGTTTGGGAAAAAGACTGGTAGGTCTATAGATTGGTTAATGTTGGATTGAGATACGACTTTGGGAAGAAAGGAAGGGTTAGTTCTTAATGATACCCTGTCCTTATGAAAAACCAAATAAGGGGAACGAATGCAGAGAGCTTGAATGGCTGAAACCCTTCTTGCTGAAGTGACAGCCAGTTAAAATATAGTTGTCCAGGTCAATAACTTCAAAGAACATGAAGCAGACGGTTCGAAGGAGGCAGTATCAAGGATGCCAACATTAAGTTCAGATCCCATTGCGGAGGAGGATGCTTTATAGGTGGTTTTAGGAGGAAAACTCCTCTGAGAAAGGCCTTGCATAACCTATGAGACATAATGTTATTGTCATGCAGGCCAACATGATACTTAGAAATAGCAGCCAGTTGTACTTTGACTGTAGATGACGAGGATCCTGAATGAAAACCTCCGCCAGGAAATCTAAAACCGAATGTACAGGAGCAGTAAAGGGGTCAATATTTCTGGAATTCGCCCAAATAGAAAACGCCGCCACTTGCTAGCATATACAGTCCTAGTGGACGACTTCAAGGAAGAGACTAAAATGTCTCTGAGTCCGAAATCATCGGTAGCCTGGCTAGGGTAGGAAGTGGAGCAACCAAGCAGTGAGGTTGAGAGAATGAATGGCCCAGTGCTGCTGACCCGATTGGTGGATCAAGAGATCCGGAACTGGGTCCAGATGCCAGGGCTGCACCAGAAGATGACGATGCAGAGACGGAAACCAAATTTGTTGAGGCCAATATGGGGCAATGAGGATCAACTTGGCTCTCAAAACTGTGGCTTTCTGAATGACTTGTGGAATCAAGGGAAAAGGATGAAAAGCGTACAGAAGTCCCCGGGGCCAATCCTGGGTTAGAGAGTCTCTCAGGGGTTGGCCTGGAAGGGGAAAGAGAGTGAAGAAATCGGGGCACTTGTTGTTTTGAGGAGTAGCAAAAGGATCGCAACAAGGAGTGCCCCACTTCAGAAAAATCTGATCCACTACAGATTGATTGAGAGACCACTCGTGAGGCATTAGAATGGATCTGCTCAGCCTGTCCGCTAATAGGTTGGACCTGCCGGGGATGTGCGTTGCTATCAGAAACCGCTGAGAAGAGATTGCCCACTGCCAAAGTCTGAGAGCTTCTCGACATAACTGATAGGACCTGGTCCCGCCCAGCTTGTTGATGTACCAGACTACGGACATGTTGTCCGTCTGTACTGCAATAGTCCCCGTGGGAAGAAAGTCGTTGAGGGCTTGCAACGTTAAAAGCACTGCTCTCATCTCCAGGACATTTATGTGCAGATGGTATTCTATGGGTTGCCACGTCCCGTGGACCATCCTGCCCTGATAATGCCCCCCCACCCGATCAGAGAGGCATCCGTAGTGACCGTGGCAACTGGAGGAGGGGGAATAAAGGGTCGGCCCTGATGAAGAAGAGGGGAAGATATCCACCAGTTCAGATGAGCTCGGCACGACTGTGTTACCAAGATTTCGTGCCTCATCGGGAGACTGTGGTACGACCACTGCGTGAATAGCATCCACTGCAGAAGACGCATGTGGAAGCGAGCCAGTGGTAGAAGAACAATGGCCGCAGCCATAAGACCTAGAACCTTCAGTATAAATCTGGCTTTGATCTTGTTGCTTTGCAAAAGAAGCCGAACAAATTTTTGGATGTCCAGAATTCTTTGATCTGTTAGTCTGGCTAACATTTTGACTGTTTAATTCTGCGCCTATAAAGGTGATAGATTGGCAAGGCAGTAGAGAAGATTTTTCGAAGTTTACTGAAATTCCCAAACTCCTGCAAAGCTGTAGAGTGTAGTCTCTGGACTGAAGAAGCTGACACTTGGTGGTGGCGGAGAGGAGCCAGTCGTCCAAATAGGGAAACACCTGGAATCCTCGACGTCTCAGATGAGCTGTGACCACTGCCATGCATTTGATAAACACTCTGGGGGCTGAAGTGAGGCCAAAGGGCAGGGCTCTGAATTGGTAATGACTGGTCCCTAGCCGAAAGCGGAGAAACCTTCTGGAGCGTCTGTGAATCTTTATGTGATAATACGCATCCTGAAGGTCTATAGAGCACATCCAGTTGTCCTTGCCCAGAAAGGGCAGAATGGACTGAAGCGTGACCATCCGGAATCTTGCCTTCTTGACAAATCTGTTCAGATTGCTCAGGTCTAATATTGGTCTCCAATCTCCGTCCTTTTGGGGACCAAAAGAATCTGGAGTAGATGCCGGATCCTACCTGGTCTGCTGGCACAGCCTGGACGGCTCTTTTTCTAGGAGCTTTGAAACCTCCTGTTCTGCCAAATCCCTTTGACCGGGTGAGATGTCTGGAAGGGATTGTAGAGGTACGGAAACCTTCAAGGGATTTTGTAACCCTCGGATATAATCGACTGTACCCACATCTCTTGAGATAGGGATTGCCAGGCTACTGGGTACAGCGAAATCCTTCCCCGACTGCCTCCAAGGGTGGACAGTTGGGCAACACCTCAGGGATGCTGAAAGGGCTTCTCAGGAAGAGACTCCCTGTTGCCCTGGTTCTGAGGACCCCTGCCTCTAGGGCGGCGTCTATTATTGTTACCCCTCTGCCTCTGGGGTAAACTGACCACGTGTGTCCGTGTAGCTCCTTGGGCTTTACGGAACCTCATCTTCCCCCCCCTTCTGACCCTTGGGGTATGGTCTAGAAGGAGTGGAAAACTGGACTCCAACGGCAGAAAGAGTTTTACCATCCTGCTCACACCTGGTCAAGGTATCCTTCACCTGAGGTCCGAACAAAGCCGAACCATCAAAGGGGGTATTAGTGAAGGCCTTAAAGGGGTCCTAAAATTACAAAGCCGCATCCAGGCTTGGCGTCTAAGAGCAACTCCTGTGCCTACGGCTCTGCTCGCTCCGTCGGCCGCATAGGATATGAGCCGCATGGAGGAGTTAGATATGGAATTCAGGATAGCAAGCTGCGAGGCAATCTTTTCCTGAGCCCCAGCAGCAGAAGGATCCTGGACTACTTCTCCCAGTTCCTTGAGAACATCTCGAAGCCTGGTGAAGTGACAAAGATAACACAGCGAACGCATAGCAAAGGTCGCTGAAGAAAACATCCGCTTTCCATACCTGTCCATGGTCCTAGAGTCCTTATTAGGAGGATGGACAGGTACTGAAGGATCCACCAGTTCCTTCTTGGTGGCAGCCGCCACCACCATAGCATCCACCGGAAGACCCTTGGAAAGGAACTGTTTGTCCGAAGGGGCCGTAATGAATTTGGATGGTCTTCTGGGGACAGGTTCCACAGAATCTGGAGCCGCCCACGCCTTACGAGCCACTACCTGCTTAAGTGGGTCGAAAGGCGGAGACACCCAGGAGGTGGAGGGTCGGGATCCAAAAGCCTCCAGGTATACAGACTCATCCTCGGAGGGGTCAATGGAGGGCCAATTCCCCTCTGTTTGAGGAGCTCAAGGATGTCTGAAAAAAGAGACATCCTCAGAGGGGGACCGTGGGGAACCCTCCGACTCATCTAAGTCGGTATCAGATGTAACAGACTCAGGGGAGTCTGTGTGTTTCCTCTTACACGTCCTCTTCCGAGGGGGTTCCCCTGCAGGATCAGGAGAAACCTCGGAAGAGGAGGAAATTCCCAGTGGGGAAACCTGGGGCGATGGATCCCTGGGCCTGTGAACAAGAGGCTGGCAAGAGGCATCTGCAGGCACTGAAGAGGGAGGAGCTAGAGGGATGGACCGTTGACCAGGCTCAGAGGCCAGGACACTCCTCATCACCTCAAAGGCTCCTCTCCCCGGAGGCCGGAACACACCGCTCGAAGAAACAGGAATGGCCGGCTCCAAAGAGAGAGAAGGCTCGAGGCCGATGTCGGCGCCGAGCTTACCAAAGCGAAGCCCGAGAGGGAGAGCGGGTCGGACAAGGGTCTGATGCCACTAGCCCCCTCGGAGCCGACAGTGGAAACCCGACGACCGGATCCCTCCAAGGAAGGTCTCAAGGAGGAGATCGGAGCCGAGGACGACGGAGCCGAAGGATGTATCGGCTCCGGCATCGAAACAGTCGCTGTCCCGAAGCTCCGGCTCGAACTGCGGTGTGGAGTCGGAGGAGGAAGTTCAAGGATTGGGGCTATAGCGAAGTCTGTTGAGACGGGCTATGGAGCATTTGGGCCAGTGCCTGAGACTTCAACAGCCTGCTTACCACCCTCTCTAAATCGTGGTCAGACAGCCTGGAAGATCGCGAAGATCGGCTCCGATGGCTCGCTCCGACAAAAGAGGAGACCACGGAGCCGAGTGGATACTCAGTATAGAAGGGGACCGGGATCTCTTACGGGTGAAGCCATCGGAGCCGAAGTCCCTTGAACCCCAGATGGAGCCGAGGATCTCGGCCCGATGCGGGATAAAGTGCCGGCCCCAGCCGGAGCCGACAAGGCCACAGTAGTCAGGGTGTCGGAGCCGGTCGGCGCCGAACCCACTACTTGCAAAGATGATGTATCGGCTCCAGCTGGAGCTGATGTCGGCTCCGACGGAGCCGGAGCCACCGAAGGAGGCTTGGACAGTGTAGCCTGAGCCTTGGTGGTTTAGGAGGTTTTCCTGACCCTAATTTAGGAGGAGAACCTTCAGGCTTAAGTAAGCCTCGGAGGATGAGTTTATTCCTCCTTTCCTGCAGGACTCTCTGGCTAAAAGCATGACATAAAGCACAGGAGTCCTGCAGGTGCAAAGGCCCCAGGCAATAAACACAAGAAGTGTGACCGTCTGTCAGAGACATTTTCTGACAGCACTGGTCACACTTCTTGAAGCCTGAGACCTTGCCTTCTTTTGACATCCTAGGAGGATGGAAACACAAACAATCCCAACAAACACACAAATTAATCCCTTACACAAACACACAGGAAGGGAATAACCAATGGGGAAATAGGCCTGACTAAAAAAAAACTTTAGATAAAGATTATAAAAGGTCTAAAAACAAGGGAATAGGGTGGGCTGTAACTAAGTACAGACTAAACTGACACTAAAAGGGAAAATTAAACCCCTAACTACACTTTTTCTCATTTCACAAGAAAAAACTTACCCCAGCTGGCAAAGGAGACCTCTTTCGCTAAGCGGCAAACGAGATCTGGGGTAGTTCCGCCTTGCATCATGGGATATAGGGTTGCCTCGAGCTGGTAAAAGGAGTTCTCGAGCTAAAGCAAGTGCCGAGTCGGAGCCGAGGATCAGCTCCGAACCCATCCAGCAAGAATGAAGGCGAGATTGACAACTTAACATCAGGACACGCTGGAGGGATAAATTCCTGTCCCAGAGACTTCCCATACTCTGGAACAGGCTACCCATCTATGTCAAGCAAAGTTCTTCATTAGCACTCAAGAAAAATCTTGATGAGTGGATGGGAAATAGGAAATGCACCCTGGGGATCACTTGTTTCTCTGCTCGACAGTGGCACAGGAAAATAACTTTCTTGGGTGGCATAAGCCAGGGAACCTTGTTGGCTAGGTTTACGTAGGCCCTTGGGCCGATAGCCTAGTATCTACCTATGAACCTATGAGTTGGTGTTGATAATAATTGGCTTGAATGCTCATATTGAGACAACAGGATACAAGGACTGCCTGGGTTCACATGGGTGGAGCAACACATGGTTGAGAAAGGGAGATGGTCACAAGATCCCGTGCAAGAATGGCCAACATGCAACTCGGGTAGACTTCTTTCTAGTAAGGAAAGGACATTGGGGTAAAATCAGTGACTGCAAAGTAATCCCCCAGTAAAACAGTTAGCACACAGCATAAACAACTGATTGCCACAATCAGCTACAAGCAATTGTCAGAGAAGGCTCTAAGGTCAACAGAAACCAGGCTGAAGACCCAGAAGTTGACTGGAGAGAAAGTACAACAGTCCAAGGAATTTACTCGGGGTTCTAGCACCCCAAGAGGAAGAGGAAATAGGTGGAGACGAAGAATGGCAGCACTTGAAAACAGCATGTGTGAGGACTACAGAAGAGTTATGTGGCCGAGTCAGGTAGAGAAATAAGGTCCATAAGGAATGTTGGTCGTGGAATGCAGAAGTCCAGGAAGTCATCAAAAGAAAAGAGTGCAGGAAAAAGTGGGAGATAGAAAGGACGGACAAGGCTAGGAAGGAATATTGGTTGGCTAACGGATACTAAAAGGAGTTACAATAGCAAAGTAAGTAGAGTTGTGTACACTTACCATAAATGTAGATGTTAAGAGTGTATTCACTGTTGCAATCTTCACATTTGGGTTATCTGCTTGCAGTAGCCCTCAGTCGGCCTGATTATCAAAGTCCTGGGTCCTGCGTCGGATGCTCTCTCATCTTCCATAACGTCAGGTAGTCAGGGGGTATAAAGCATGCAGCCGACGACATTAAATCAGTTTTTCTTGTCCCAGATATCAGATGCCCCCATAATGGGAAGCAATTATATACTAGGTTACACCAACAAAAAAGCAAATACACCAAAAAGCTTTAAGCATAGTAAACAAGAATAGAGGTATATAGTCAATAGAAGTCAGGGGGCTGGAGGGAGGGTAACCAGGCCGGCAACGGTGAATACACACGAACATCGACATTTATGGTAAGTGTACGCAACTGTACAATGTTCTTCATGTTTCACTGTTGGCAGTCATCACATTTGGGTAGATTCCCAAAGCTAAGGATGGGAGGAGGAAATTAGATAGCATTAGGACCAGCTACACTGCCCTGCAAGACTGCAGTGGCAAAACCAGCTATGGATTTAGAAAAAATTGGCAAGTGGCAATCCTTGGTGAAGGTATGTACAGAACCCCAGGTAGCAGTTTCTAGGATGTCCCTGGTAGGGACACCTCTGAGAAAGGCTGTAAAGGTAGATGCAGCCCTGGTTGAATGTGGTCTAATCCCTTGTGGGGTAGGTTTTCCATGGTGCTTATAGCAGTAATGAATGCAGTGGCCTATCCACTTAGAAATGGTTTGCTTTGAAATGTCCTTCCCCTCTACCCCTCCAGCAAATGCAATCAGCAGCTGTTCAGATTTTCTGAGAGGTTTAGTCCTGTCATAGTAAAATCTAAGTTGTCTGTGCACATCCAATGAGTGCAGTATTCGTTCCCCCTTGTTCTGTGGATTAGAAATGAAGGTAGGCAAATGAACTGACTGATTTAAAGGGCCACACACTGGATACCACCTTGGGCATGAAGGAGGGATTGGTCCTGAGGGACACCCTGTTCGCATGAAAGATTATGAAAGGCTCCACTGCCATGAGGCCTGTAACTCAGACACTCTTCTTGCTGAAGTGATTGCTAGAAGGAAGGCTGTTTTCCCAGAAAGGAATTGCAACTCTGCATTTGCAGCTGGCTCAAAGGGAGGTTTAGTGAATTTTTCCAATGCAAAGTTGAGGTCCCAGGCTGGAGTAGGGGCTCTCCTGGGTGGTCTTAAGTTTTTGGCCCCTCTGAGGAACTGCTTAAATAGTGGATGAGAGAAGAGGGGTGATTCTGTATTACAATGAGCTGAAATGGCTGCGGCATGAATTTTGATTGATGGAGGAAAAGGAAAGGCCCTTGTGAAGCATCTCAGTTAAGTATTGAAGAATCTGAGTTAAAATGGGTGCTGCTGTGCCCATCCCCTGAGTTTGGCTCCAGAAACAGAATCTTTTCCATTTTTCAGCATAGGATTTTCTAGTACTAGGCCTCCTTGCCTCCAGAATGACATCCATCACTTGTTTACTGAGGGATAGTAAGGGAGAGATCAGGTAATTAGCCAGGCTGCCAGGTTCAAGGTTTGAAGCTGTGGGTGCAGAATCTGGCCCTCCCGCTGGGACAGTAAGGTAGGGAGTCTGAGGCAGGTGCCATGGTGTCAGCAGTGACACTGCACAAGAGGGTTACACCAGTGTTGGTGTGGCCAGTCTGGTACAATCAGTATTGTCCTTGGTTTGTCCTGTTTGATCTTTAGTAGTACCTTGGAGAGGAGAGGCAGAGGGGGGGGGGGAGGCATAAACTGACAGGTTTTTCCAGGTGAAGGACAAGGCATCCACTTTCCAAGCTTGTTTGTGGGGAGTCCTTGTGCAGAATTTTTCCAATTGGTAGTTCTGGGGGGAGCCAAACAGGTCTATCGCTGGGCTCCCCCATTTGTTTCCCAACATGTTGAATATCTTTGGTTCCAGTTTCCACTCGTGTGGGTCCATGAGATTTCTGCTTAGGTCGTTTGCCAGTGTATTTAGATTTCCTGGCAGGAACCGAGCCTGTAGGTGCATTTGGTAACTCAAGGCTGTGTTCCACAAAGCCATGGCTAGTCTGCAGAGAGGGTATGAGTGGGTTCCTCTCTGCTTGTTTATGTACCACATAACAGTGGTGTTGTCTCTTTACCAATAAATTGTCCTGGAAGAATGCGGTCCTTAAAGGCTGTCAGGGCATTCTGTACAGCTAACATTTCTGATTGATATGAAGGTGCATTTGACTTGGGTTACATTTTCCCTGAATGCACTTCCCTGCCAAGCAAGCCCCCCATGCATAGTGTGATGCGTCTGTTAGGGCTTGGGCGGCAGGGGGTAAAGTGAATGGCAGTCCCTTATTTTGGTGACAGGCCTCTACACACCAAAGAAACTATCTGTAGACAAGGTATGATAGGAATCATTGAATTCTAGATCCTGAGAATGTTGACACCATAGGCTTTTTAGATACCATTGTAGTTTCCTCATATGCAGTCTTGCATATGGAATTAGTAGAATGCAGGGGGCCATGAACCCCAGGGCTTGCAGTATTTTCCTTGCAGATAGCTGGATCTTTGTGGCCAGTAGTTTGAAGTAGGCTGTCAAATGAACAAGTTTCGCTGGTGTGAGGTAGGCCCATCTGGGAAGATGTATTCAAGCTTGCTCCCAGGAATACAATTTGCTGGCAGAGCCAGAGAAGTTAGCATTTTCTTTACAAATGCCAGATGATTCAATAGTATGTCCTGGCTTTATGCCTGAATTAGACAATCGTCCAGGTATGGGTATATTTGAATATTTCTTTGCCTGCAAAAGGCAATGACTGGTAATAGGCACTTTGTGAATACCCTGGGTGCAGTAGATAAGCCAAAGGGCAGTGCAGAGAACTGATGGTGCATGTAGCCTGCTTTGAAGCGTAGGTATCTTCTGCAAGATTCCCTTATTGGGATGTGCAGGTAGGCTTCCTTTAAATCCAGTGTTGCCATACAGGCATCTTTGCCTAGCATAGCAAACAGCTGATGAAGAGTTAGCATCTTGAATTTTGGGATTACCAAAAATGTATTTAGGATAGACAGGTCCAGGATAGGACGCCAGGAATTGTCTTTTCTGGGTATCAGAAAAAGTCTTGAATAGAAACCTTGTCCCCATGCTTAAAAGGAAGAGAACTTGCATTTGAGCCTCGTCCACTGACTTGGGGGTAGATTTGGCCAACCATTTGAGATTGATAAGGAGTGGAACTGGAATCTGTATCCTTGGGAACCTATATTTAAAACTAATTTGTCCTGGGTAATGATTTCCCAATTTTCTGCCTGCAGGGCAATCTTGCCCCCTAAAGGCACAGTCAGTTGAGCAGGGCTTGGAAAGTTTAAAGTTAAGACATTAAGACAGTTTACCATAGGGGGAGTCTTACTACTTCCTGCTTTGGAAGTCGGAGCCCCGCACTGCTTAGTCCTGCGAGTCCCTTGGGACTACAGCCTGGGTGTTCTGCTGGTTCTGGGTTTGGACTGAAGACCTGGAAGAGGCAGGAAAGTACCAATTCTTAGAGGGCCAATGCCTACTAAATATGGGAGGCTGTACTTGCAGGAAATCTTTAACAGTTTGCATAGATTTAGCTTTTTCCTCCATCTTTTTAAGGACATCTTCTGCTTTGTTGCCAAACAGGCGGTCTTGGTTTAAGGGAGCAGCCAGCAATTTAGCCTTAACATGATCTGGCAAAGATTGCTCCTTAAGCCAAGCATGCCTTCTAAGTCAGACCCAGTGACAGCAGCCCTATAAGATGCCTCTAATGAATCAAAACCACATTGCAAAGTATGTTTTCCAACTTGTTCAGCAGAATGCATTAAATCCTGCAAATCATTATTTTCAGCACAGTCAGGAATCAACATCAATTTCTGTTTAAGCAATCCAATAATATACAAGTTTAGACATGA
>NC_056730.1:292429027-292525699 GCF_019279795.1 Protopterus annectens | reverse complement strand
GGTTCATCTCCCAGGACCCAAGACTTTGTTAATCAGGCCAACCTGCCAGCAGATTACCCAAATGCAATGACTGCAACAGTGCAACACGATGAATATCCTGTAAATGGTTCATCTCCCAGGCCCATGCTTACACTCATCAAGGGTATCAGAACTCAGAGATTTGGGATGCATGGCTAGGCTTAAAAAGGCCCTTGTGGTCATTAGCTTAGTAAACACCCTACGAATCTATGAAACATCCCCTTCCAAGAAAAAGACAGGGTGGCCACCTTCCAGGCCACAGGACTTGGAACTCTGGTGCAAAAAAGTGGAAATTTTCTGTTCATAAGGGAAGCAAAAAGATCTACCCGAGGAGTATCCAAACTGGTAGACAACATCTAAAAACACATCTCTGTGAAGCTTCGATTCTGAGCCTGTGTTATGGACCTTGTCAGAGAGTATGCCACAATGTTTTGTTCTAAAGGAATAAAAACAGCCTAAATTGGCACCTGGTATTGGACAGCTAGATCCCAAACTTGAAGAGCTAGGCTGCACAGGAGTTAGGACAGTGCCCCCCTTGCTCGTTGATTTACCACATCACTGTGGTATTGTCTGTAAAGAGAGTTTGAGAGGCCATAGAAGAAAAAGGGGGTGAAAGGCCTGAAGGGCCAAAAGGAGAGCTCTCATCGCCTTGATTTTTGTGATCTGACCTCTGACAAATGTGCCACAAACCCTGCACCTTGAGAGAGAGCTGAAAGAAGAACTCCACCCAGTGTCTGAGGCATCCGAAAAAAGTTCCAGAGAGGGAAATGGGGCTTGAAAAGGTAGTCGTGGGATGGGAGACAGCTGACAAATCAACTACTGAAACTCTAGTTTAATGCATGGAATAAGAGACTAAAAAGTCTCAAAGATGATGGTGTTGGAGCCACTCTCTGACTTTTAGAAACCACTGGCTACAGGTGGAACAGGAATAGTGGCAGCCATGAATTCCAGAGCCCTTAGAAATTCTCTGGCTGCAACCGAGACCAGAGGAAGAAGGAACTGAAAAAAGGCAATCAAAGTTAAGAGCCCTGGGAGGTGACAGGGAAGCCAGCTTAGGAAAGGTCTGGGATCTGAAACCAAGAAAAACATGATCCTGGGGAAGAGTCAGAAAGTATTTCTGGAAGTTTATCATAAATCCTAGGCTTTGCAAGAGACAAATAGTATAGTGAAGGTGTTGAAGTAAGACCTCTAGAGAGGAAGCCTGAATAACAAAGTCATCCAGGTAATGAAAGATTTGTACCTCCTACATCCTGCAAAAGACAATCACAGGAGCAAGGCACTTGGTGAAAACTCTTGGAGCAGCAGACAGGCCAAAAGAGCAAAGCAGAGAACTGAAAACTTATGGAAGAAACAAACGCAAATATGCCCTGAAACATGGATGAAAAGAGATGTTAAGATAGGCATCCTTGAGATACACACAGACCAGGAAAGCCTGAGGTAAAACAAGACGAAACGGAAGGAAAAGACATTCCAGAAAGGTGTTGCGCTGAGAAAAGTCCAGAATGACCCTCTAGGTACCTTCTTTCCTGGTAATCAAAACATTCTGGAATAAATCCCTTTCCCCTCTGAGAAACAGTAACTGCTTGGATGGTGCCTTGAGACAAAAGACCCTGAAGTACATTCAGAAAAAGGGCAGCTGCTCCTGAGGAGGTTGAGGAATGCCCAGAATAGGAGGGAAGGGATTTCCACAACATGAGGTATCCCTGACAGATGATGGACAGAACCCAAGAATCCTGAGTGATCCTTAACCTATTAGAAAAAGACAGGGAAAGATGAAAAGACAGAGACCCAACTTAGTATACAGGGAAGAAGATAGTCAGAACCGGTTTTATCTAGAAAAGGAGGTTTCTAAGTAGTAAGAGTCTGAGTAGACTTACCAAGAGCCCCATCTTAAACCCTTTCTACCTTTGAGAGGAGGGCAACACTGCCTATGTATAAAGGCAGGCTTGGAGGATAATTCCTCTGAAATTTAGGAACAGGAGAGACAAAAATATGCTTCAATTCCTGTAAGGCCTTACTCTTCTTCTGCAAGGACTTAAAAAGCTCAGCTGCTGAAGAAGCAGAGAGATTTTATTGTCAAGTGGGGCATCCGTCAATTGAGCCTCTATCATCAGGCAAAGGCTGGAGGCAAAGCTAAGAGTAATGCCTCAACACAAAACCAAAGGCAGCAGCTCTAGAATAAGCATCATCTGCTTAATAACGGCATCCAATAGAATGGCTAGCCACTCAAGAAGAGGATCTCAACAAAGAAAGGCCTGAAACTTTTCCTTCAGAATCAGGAAGGTCAAAAGTAACCTAATAAGGTATTTATTAGCTCTTCTTTCGTAGGCCTGTCATATGGGTCTGATAATTACTAGTCTGAAAGGCCATGGTAATATCAGTATACACCTTTTTGCCCAGCCTTTCCATGACCCTATTGTCCTTGTTAGAAGAAGGCAATTCAGTAGAAGTAAAGAGCTAGGAAGGTTTGTCAGAAGAGAAAGACATGGAGGAATCAGGACATTGTAAAGAAACTTAGTCATCAGACACCTAATAAAGCCCATCAGGCTTTTTAGGGGCTGGAGATGGGCAATCAGGGGTCTGAGAAGCTGCTGAAAAAAGTGTGTCCAACAGGCAGCTAGGACCAGAGAGACAGCAGAGAGCTTGGGGACTCCATCTGCAGAAGTTCATAATACCTCTTCTGGACGTCAGAAACCAAAGTACAGTCCATTTAATGAACTCCATCATATGAGATGGTAAACCCAAAAGAAAGCTCCTCAAAAGGAGAATATGGGCTAATGGAATCTTCCACAGAATCACAGTCCAATGGAAAAGGAACCTTAGAGAACGACAAGGACTCCTCCCCAGAGTCCAAGTCCTCATCAAAACAGGACTACTCCCAATACCTCTTAAGTGGAGTGCAGGAACAGAAACTCCCTGAGGAGGCTTCAAGGTCATAAGTGCGTTAAATAATCTTTGTGCAAAATCCTGCCATTCACGCTGGGGATCTTTGGCAGCAGGGGAAACGTATTTACTTTTTTGTTTTTTCTTTTGGGGGACAACAGCCCTAAACACCATAGGTGGTTCTGACATTTGCCGACAATCAATGCTGTGGGAATCTCCTCAAACAAAAATCTGTGGAATGTCCCTCGGCCCCTTGGATATTATCAGCAGAGGCTCTCCCTCAATATCAGGGATGGAATTTTGCAGAGCCAGAGAGGATGTGCAAGAAACCAGATCCACAATGGCCTCTGATGCAGTTGAGGCAGAGGAACCCAACGTAACAACCGGACAATCCTCTGGGCTTTCACCAGCCTTGAGAGAGAGAGATGTCCAAGGGAGGCAATATAGCAGCCGAATCTGACCTAACATTTTTGTTCTTGGCAGATGGCTGACCCTCTGGATGGGATGATTCTGCCACTGCACTCTGCACCAACAGTTTAAGACACTGGTTCTCCAGGTATATAGAGACAAGGAGGAGAGATGACTATTTAGAGTCTTAGAGGAAAAAACGCTTGACAAATCGAGCAAGTAGTATGGTCATGAGATGCAGCCAAGCAAAAAAAACACTGCTTGTGACATCCCTTATGGGGAATATGTCTCCCACACTGACATTTTCCCTTTCTGGATGACATGTAACCTCTCAAACAAAAAGAAAATAAGAAAACCCCAACTGGGCACTTATCTGAAAATAGCTTCTTAACCAGCACAAAGGAACTTTCAGACCAACAATCGAAAAAGGTGTTTGTTCTGGCGGCAAAGAAATTCTGGGGTATGTACGTCACCTTTATGCCTAATGCTGTGAGTGGGAAGCATACATGTGACGTACAATGTCCTTACAATCCTAAGGGTTTGGTACACTAGCCAAACACTGGGCTACTCCTGGCAGGGGATCCCCTTTATTAAAGAATACTTCCAACAGTGACCTGGAAGAGCAGTGGGGACTGGAGAGAGGGCAAGTCCTACCCATGCCCATGGATGGATGGCTGGCTGTCACAGAAGGGGCCATTCCAGCCAGTCTCCACCTCTCTCCTTTAAATTATTTTTTCCATGCAATATGATCCAGATGAGAAACCTACAGAAAAGTAGAGCAATCTAAACACTTGAGTCCATATACTGATCTGCATCACTTTTGTGCCAACTTCATCAGATCTGTCCCCATTTATAAAGGCATGCAATGTCAGAATAAAAAAGTAAAAATAAAAACAAATAAAAACAAATCTCCTATATCGTAGATCGTTTTAGGTCTTTTTTTTTGGAAACAACACTACTCTTTTACGGGAGTGAGGGTGAGAGTAAGCAAAGAACAGTGATTTATGTTTGATCATTAAGTGCAAGTCAGTGGGGTCAAGTCTTAAAAAGTTTAGCCATGTTATTTAGACTATGTCAGAATAAATCCGGCAGCAACCATGTCCAAAGGTTGCAAGTAGTGTTCTCTTCCTATATATCCTCTCTCTGTCAACTGGGGGTTGGCTGTAAAAAGTACAGTTTTGTACCTACCATAAATGTAGATGTCCGAACTGGATAGCATCTGCAGTCATAACAACTGGGTTGTCCTGTCGTCAGGCAGCCCTTCAGTCGGCCGGATTCCAAAGTCCGGTCCGCTTCGCTGATGTCGCACTTCACCCGACGTCATCTCTGTTGGTCTTCGGCTACAAAGGCATCAGCCGACGCCATTTTCCTCAGTGTTTGTTGCCCCAGATGCCAGTAGCCCTCTTGAAGGCTAAAATTTGGATAGATGCCAATGTTTCCAAAAAGAAAGAGGTAAACACAAAATAAGCATGTATGTACATATATACAAACAAATACACCATAAAAGACTCCCCACCAGCTAGCTATTAGGAGGGTAAACACCCTAGAGTACCACAGAGGAAGGAGGAGGGAATCTTGACTGCAGATGCTATCCAGTTCGGACATCTACATTTATGGTAGGTACAAAACTGTACTATGTCCTTCATGGATGCATCTGCAGTCATAACAACTGGGTAGAATACCATAGCCAACTAGGGAGGAGGATAAAAGTAGATTATGGTGTGTTTAGGATCCTTGCAGTACAGCAGTGGCAAACCCTGCTCAGGATCTGGAATATAGAGGCAAATTATAATGCTTGGCAAATGTATGCACGGAGGTCCAAGTAGCCTAATAATGTCTTTGGTTGCCACCGTAAGAAGGCTGTGGTAGTGGCTGTTGCCCTTGTAGAATGAGGTCTTATGTTCTGTGGAATTGGTTTTCCATGGAAGGAGTAACAGAATCGTATGCAATTTCCTATCCATTTGGAGATTGTCTGTTTGAAATAGCTTTTCCTTCCCTTCCTGTTGCATAGGCTACAAAAGTTGGTCAGTCTTTCTGCTACTTTTTGTTCTGTCCAAGTAGTAGCGTAGCTGTCTATGTACATCCAAGGTATGCAGTATTCTTTCCCTCTGTTTTGTGGGTTGGGAAAGAAGGTAGGTAGGTGGATTGCCTGGTTTAAAGACACTCTGGATACCACCTTAGGCATAAATGTAGGATTAGTCCTCATGGACACTATCTTGGTGGAAGATTAGAAGGGTTGCACTGCCATTAAGGCCTGTAGTTCTGAAACCCTCCTTGCTGAAGTAATTGCCAGTAGGAAAGCAGTTTTCCATGACAGGTGTTGTAGGTCTGCTGTTGCTGCTGGTTCAAAGGGTGATAGTGTCAACTTTTCTAGCACAAAGTTTAAGTCCCAAGCTGGTAATGGTGGTTTCCTTGGAGGTTTTACATTCTTGATTCCTCTGAGGAACTGCCTGAGGGTGCGAAAAAACAGGTGGATCAAAGCTGTATTCTGCTGAAATAGCTGATGCATGTATCTTGATGGAGGTGTAGGACAGGCGTGAATGAAGAAGTTCGCCAGATACTCCAGAATGTTAGGCATATCTATGTTTGACACATCTTTCCTCTTTCAGTACTCCAAATGACAAACCTTTTCCATTTTCCAGCATAGTTTCTTCTTGTTGAAGGTCTGCGTGTTTCAAGAATAATGTCTTTAACTCTTTGGGAAAGTTCTTGATTAGCTGCTGCTATGTGATGTTCCATGCAGTCAGTTGCAACGCTTTTTAGGTTTGGATGTATGATGCTGTAGTTGTTCTGAGTTAACATCAAAGGCATCAGGGGTATTGGCCACATATTGTTCCGAGACATGCTCCTCAGCAGTGGGTACCAATGTTGTCTTGGCCAGTTTGGAGCTATCAGGATTATCCTTGGACGTTCTTCCTTGATTTTAGTAGTACTTTGTGTATCAAGGGAAGAGGTGGCAATGCATTTGCTGTTAGGCCTTTCCAGCTGAAGGAGAGCCAATCCACTTTCCATCCTAGTGGGTGGAATGTCCTTGTGCAGAATTTTTTGAGCTGGTGATTGAGAGGTGATGCAAATAGATCTATCTGAGGCATTCCCCATTTCTTTGAGATGGTCTTGAAGATGTCCGGGTGCAGCTTCCATTCGTGGGCATCCGATGTGGTTCTGCTTAATATGTCTGCTAGAGTATTTTCTTTCCGGTACAAATATTGCCTGTAATTGGATGTTGTAGCTGAGTGCCAGGGTCCACAGCTCCAAAGTCATTCTGCATAGGGGTATGAATGAGTGCCTCCTGTTTGTTGATGTACCACATGACTGTGGTGTTGTCTGTCCTTATCATCAACTGGCCCTCTTTGAGAAATGGTCTGAACTTTTGGATTGCCAGTTTTACTGCCAGCATTTCTTTTAGGTTGATGTGCAGGTGAAGTTGATCCTGTGTCCACAATCCTTGCACGCATTTGTCCAGCATGTGGGCCCCCATCCTAGGTCTGAAGGCCTGTTGTGATGGTCTGGCTTGCTTGACATCTGCGAAAGGGTAGGCCTGGGTTTGACTGGCATGCCTGAGCCCACCATAGGAACTCCTGTTTTAAGCATGGAATTAGTGGGATTTCTGTTTCTAGGCTGTGTCTGTGTTGGGACCATAAATTCTTTAGGTACCACTGTAGTTTTCTCATATGTAGTCTGGCAAATGGGACCAAGATTATGCATGATGCCATGAAGCCCAAGGCCTGCAGTACTTTTCTTGCTGTTAACTTGTTCAGTTTTGTTAGTGCCAAGAAGTAAAGAGGGAGTTCTTTTGTTTTTCTGTAGTTAGGAATGCCATTTGTTTTACTGTGTCCAATTCCGCCCAAGAATGTCCTTGTTTGGGATGGTATCAGCCTTGACTTTTGTAAATTGACTGTGTATCCCAGTGCTTGTAGCAAGTAAATGACCCTTTGTAAATCTGTTGTCAGCTTGCTTTTGTTGTCCCCTTGTAGCAGGCAGTCGCCCAGGTATGGGTAAATTTGAATTCCCTGTAGTCTGCAATGGCGATTACTGATGCCAGGCATTTTGTGAATACTCTGGGTAGTAGATAAGCCAAAGGGCAATGCTGAGAATTGATAGTGCTCTGATCCTGCAAGAAATCTGAGGTATCTTCTGCAGATTGGTCGAATGGGGACGTGCAGGTATGCCTCCTTGAGATCTAGAGTTACCAGCCAACACTCCTTGCCCAGCATGGGAAGAAGTTGCTGTAGGGTCAGCATTTTGAATTTTGGGACAATGATGTATGTATTTAAGGTGGACAGGTCGAGAATTGGTCTCCAACTTTTTCCTTTCTTGAACTAGGAATAGTCTGAGTAGAACCCTTTCCTTGCTCTGCTGTTGGCACTCTTTCCACAGCTCTCATGTTTGCTAACTCCATTATCTGTTGTAGAGCCTCTGTTTTTGATTTGGAGGTAGATTTGGCATTCCTCTTTGACTGGTAAAGTGTGGAAGTGGAACCGTAACCTTGATCTATGGTTTGTAAAATCCACTTGTCTTTGTTATGTAGTGCCAGTTCTTTGAAAATAAGGTTAACTTTCCGCCTAGAGGAGCTGCTATTTGTTCCCTGGTAGGCGGATTTAGGTTAAGTCACTGTGGTTGTGTTGATGTAGTGGCAGTGGTTGTGTCTGTGCCTCTGTTGTTACCTTGCCACTGTCGCCCTCTGTAGGCACCTCCTCTGGATTGGTTTCTGCCTCTGGAACGCCTATTCCTGCCCCTTTGAGATCTTGTGGAGTCAGGAAAGGACCAATTTTTGGCAGGCCAGTTCCTGCTAAACCTTGGGGTTGAACCTGCAAGAAATCTTTAACCGCTTGAACAGATTTTGCCTTTTCTTCCATTTTCTTCATAACCTGCTGGGCAGGTGTACCAAACAAACTTGTCTTATCCATAGGAGCATCTAGCAACTTAGCTTTAACATGATCCGTAAAGCTTGCTCCTTTAGCCATGCATGCCTTCTTATCACTGTGCCAGTCATGGCTGATCTAAATGAAGCCTCCAGTGCATCATAGCCACATTTTAAGGAATGGTTACTAACCTGTTGTATGTTATTTACCATTTCTAATACATATTTCTTATCAAGAGATTCATCAGTGGTTAGCTTTTTAGTTAACTGATCAAGCATAAACTCTTGGTATTGTATCATGTGAAACTGACAGTTTAAAGCTCTAGCTGAGAGAGTAGCTGAAGTGTAGACCTTTTTACCCCATCTGTCTAATGACCTTGCTTCCTTTCAGAAGGAATAGGGTTTTTAGCTATGGTCGCTACTGCCTTGGGACCCTGGGATATAGTTTCGGGTCTGCAAGTGGGGCCTTGTAAAGGTGGTGATGAGTATCTGGCACCCTGTAAAATCTGTCTGGTTTGGCAGGGGCTGGGGTAAAGAATCTGGAGCAGAGCAGACATCATTGAAAGCATCATCCACCACAGAGAGAACAGGAGGTATAGCTAAGGGCCTGTGCTGTGGAAGGTGCAGAAAGGTCCTAAGTCTTTTCTGGAGTCTGAAAATCCTGTTGCTGCCATTGGAACTGCTCTCGCATGGCATGTAAGGTTTCCCAAAGGAGAATTCTTCTGGTGGGGAAGCAGCTGGAATGGATTCTTCAGCATCAGAATCTTCAAAATTGGAGAAAGGAGCCTCTGGCTGGTCAGTTATGTCTGATTCATCAGCAGAATCATCAGAGGACACTGGCTCAGGGCTCTGCCCTAGGTCTCTTCTCTGGGGGCTGAGAGGCCCTGTCTGGGTGAGATTGAGATCCTCTAATTAATGAAATTAAATCTTCTGCCAAAGTAAGCATTTGAGAACTAGAAGAGGGCCTGGTTGTGGGGGTTTAACAGGCACTGTTTTAGTAGTCTTGGCTGCTTTAGCCCTGGCGAAGGCCTTAATGGACATGGCTGCTGGAGGCCTAGCAGCACCACGTGCTGGGGTAGAGACATCCAAGGGAATGGTGTCTGATAAGTCAGTGGCAACCACCGTAGTGGATAAAATTTCTGAGGCCGATTCAAGAGTGGTAGCAGGGCCTCAGTAGTAGAGATAGATTCAGCTGTACTTTGATCAGTTTTCTCGGTTTCGCCGAAACCGAGACACTCACGGTTTGCTTAACCATGGTTTCGCCGAAACCGGACCGCGAGTGTCGGTCTTTATCTTTGCTTTTTGGATTGGGTAGTCGGAGGATCCGACGGCATAATGTACGCAAAACAGAACCGAAAACTGTTCTGCAAACTCCGACCGACGCCTAAGCCGCTCACCGGTTGAAAGAAGCACAGGCCGAACAGGCTGCTACTGCCGTGGGCTGGGCCTAAACAAGACAGACAATAAGAGTGGTAATCTTTATGAGGTATTTGTTTCCCACAGGTTAAACAATTATTAACTTTTTCTGACATCGGCTGAGGCAAGAAAGAGTCCCCAATGGGGTACTTAGCTTTAGAAGTCTTCGAAGTAGTATTCGGTAGAAGTAATCTCTGGATCCGACAGACCGGCACTTGCGAACAGCTTCTGCTTCGGGCGCCACGCGGCAAGAAAGACTGAGGAAAATGGCGTCGGCTGATGCCTTTATACCCGAAGACCAACAGAGATGACGTCGGGTGAAGTGTGACATCAGCCGAAGCCGGACCCGGACTTTGGAATCCGGCCGACTGAAGGGCTGCCTGACGACAGGACAACCCAGTTGTTATGACTGCAGATGCATCCATGAAGGACATCTTCAGCTGATAAGTCTCTTGAAAGCATCAATCCCCTCCATATTAAAATATGTTTTCTTAGGCAAGCATCAGTAGAAATTCTTGTGATTCAGTTTCTCTGAGTCTAAGGATGCTGCAAAATGGAGCAGGACAAGTTGAGCCCTGGTCTTTTTCTCCATTCCTGCAGTTTGATTTGCCAGTGTAATTCTTTTTTTCTCCAGTGTCATTCTCGCTTCCGTGAAGGGTACCCATGCTGACATTTATTCAGAATGTAGAAAATAAAGCCTTAATGATCTGTGTTCCAAGATGGTTTTTGCAAGAGTTATTAACATCTTTACAAGGTTTGGGAATCCCAAAGAAGTTGGGAAGTTTGGAGGAAGTCAACATAACGAATTCTAGGAGACTGCAGCTCATTAAAACTTTCTCACTGAGGTAAGCCAAATCAATGTAAATATTCTCATAGGCTGTTCTGATTCTACCCAATTCAGAGGGACTACAAAAAAATAAGTATTACCAAGCATGTTAATTATTTTGTTGTGGCTGGTCGAGGAGTTTGAAAATAGAAAGTCCTCTACCTTTATTCGCTTTCACAACTCTTCTTGACTCATCACTACTAAGTTGCGTAAAACCTCGTAACTTATCCTTCTTCATGTTGTAGTACCTTCTCTTGGACTGTCTTCAAGATTATCCTAATGTCAGCCCTGTATTTGGCTTCAAATGCAGCCACGGGTGGATGGGTAGCTGGACAGAAAGCACCAGCTTTCGCAATTGCAGTGGTTGTTTGCAGGACTGTCCCTACAGTTCATCCTATCCTTGTGCTATGAAATACTAGTAGACTTAGCTTCATAAAGTACAGTTGTGTACACCTGCCATAAATGTAGATGTTGGAGTGTATTCACTGTTGCAGTCATCACATTTGGGTTATCTGCCTGCAGGTACCCCTCAGCCGGCCTGAATACCAGAGTCTTGGATTCCTGCGTCGGATGCGGTCTCTTCTTCCATGACGTCAGGTCGTCAGGGGTATAAAACATGCAGCCGATGCCATTACATCAGTTTTTCTTGCCCCAGATGTCAGGTGCCCCCACAATGGGAAGCCATTATATGTTATGGTACCTCCAAAACCACAACAGGCCACAGCTCCAAATCAGGTGAGACAAGGAATTTATGTAAATAACTTCCAAACTTTATTCTGCAACGGTTAAGCACTTTCTTCTCTTACAAGAGACTTCATCAGAACAAATGCACTATAAAATCCTGCCTTTAAATACCCTTACTTAATAATGTCACATGATTAATTAATTACTAAAAACACTTAAAATCATACTACCTAAAGTTATGGTTAAAATAATTTAGCAAATAGATTACACTCATACTTTACATACTTCAGATAAACATTTGTTATAACATTTATATGAATGCACTTAAAAGAAAACACAACTAAACAATCAGAACCATCTAATCCATTATATGTTTCAACTTTAAAATGCATGCAATATTGACTGCCTCATTTAATCCAGGATATTGAGTGGCATCCAAACTTAACTGCCATCTCAATTCACTGGCATCCAAGTGCAAATCTACAATTTTTCCTTGAGGGTCCTTTACTATATGGTTAGTGACCATGAACTTAAACAAATGTGTCCCATGGTCCTTTATATGTCTAAATAGGGCATTAGTGATTTTTCCTTTCTTTATATCATAGATATGTTCACTAATATGTGTCTTAAATGCTCGAGATCTTTCCTACGTAAAATGCCGGACACTTCTGACATTTAGCCAAATAAACCACATTGACAGTACTACAATTGTAGCGCCCTTTAATAAAAATAAGGTTGTTCCCATTCAATTTAAATCGATCCCCTGTTTCCAAAATGTGGCAACAGTAATTACACTTGCCACATTTGATATTACCTTTAGGTCGGTTTGAAAGGCCATGTGTGTATTCGTTGTTATATTCAAACATATTTCTTGGGGGGGACCCTTTCCAACTTTGGATTCAACATTCAAGTCGAACCCCAAAATCTCCCAATTATTAACACCCGCCTGAACTATACCTTCAGCATTAAGGTTAAAAGTAGTAATAAACCTAAAAACAGGTTCATACCTCTTGAAATTAAGATTAACACTAGAGGCCCGCTTATTTTGTAACCTAAAAGGCCCACCCAAAATCGGTATATAAATACCTTTATATGTTTTTTCTGTCACCTCTCTGGTTAATTCTTCTAACAAATCCTGGGGATAGCCCCTTGGCAAACATATTAACTATCAAACCAACTTCATCCTGAAATAGCTCTTCCTGGCTAACCATCCTAGCAGCCCTTACCAATTGACTTTTAATTATGGATCTTTTTTGGTGTAAAGGATGCCAACTCCCAAATTCCAGATAGGAATTTGAAAAAGTTGGGGAACTTTAGGAACTTGAGGAATTTTTAGTTATATCAATAACACTGCGGAATTTTTAAGATTTACCTACTGTTACAGTGAACAACAAATCACATATTTAGATATAAAACTGAATGTTGACAGGGTTAATTGTCTCCTATATTCTAGGATTTATAGAAAACCAACTTTTTCAAATTCCTATCTGGAATTTGGGAGTTGGCATCCTTTACATAAAAAAGATCCATAATTAAAGGTCAATTGGCAAGGGCTGCCAGGATGAGCAATTTCAGGATAAAGTTGGTTTGATAGTTAATGTGTTTGCCAAAAGGGGCTATCCCCAGGATTTGGAAGAATTAACCAGAGAGGTGACTGGAAAAAGGTATAAAGGTATTTATATACTGATTTGGGGTGGGCCTTTTAGGTTACAAAATGAGTGGGCCTCTAGTGTTAATCTTAATTTCAAGAGGTGTGAACCTGTTTTTAGGTTTATTACTACTTTTAACCTTGATGCTGGAGATATAGTTCAGGCGGTAGTTAATAATTGGGAGATTTTGAGGTTCGACTTGAATGTTGAATCCAAAGTTGGAAAGGGTCCCCCCAAGACTTATTTAGGAGGGATAGGTCCCTTAAAAATATGTTTGAATATAACAACGAATATACATATGGCATTTCAAACTGACCTAAAGGTAATATCAAATGTGGCAAGTGTAATTACTGTTGCCACATTCTGGAAACGGGATCGGTTTAAATTGAATGGAAACAACCTTATTTTTATTAAAGGGCACTACAATTGTAGTGTCAATGTGGTTTATTTGGCTAAATGTCAGAAGTGTCCGGCATTTTACGTAGGAAAGACCTCTAGAGCATTTAAGACACGTATTAGTGAACATATCTATGATATAAAGAAAGGAAAAATCACTAATGCCCTATTTAGGCATATAAAGGACCATGGGACACATTTGTTTAAGTTCATGGCCATTGACCATATAGTAAAGGACCCTCAAGGAAAAATTGTAGATTTGCACTTGGATGCCAGTGAATTGAGATGGCAGTTAAGGTTGGATGCCACTCAATATCCTGGATTAAATGAGGCAGTCAATATTGCATGCTTTTTAAAGTTGAAACATATAACGGGTTAGATGGTTCTGATTGTTTAGTTGTGTTTTCTTATGAGTGCATTCATATAAATATGTTATAACAAATGTTTATCTGCAGTATGTAAAGTATGAGTGTAATTTATTTTCTAAATTTTAACCATAAAATTAGGTAGTATGATTTTAAGTGTTTTTAGTAATTAATCATGTGACATTATTAAGTGAGGGTATTTAAAGGCTGGGTTTTATAGTGCATCTGTTCTGATGAAGTCTCTTGTAAGAGAAGAAAGCGCTTAACCGTTGTAGAATAAAGTTTGGAAGTTATTTGCATCAATTCCTTGTCTCACCTGATTTGGAGCTGTGGCCTGTTGTGGTTTTGGAGCTTCTAAAGTTTTAATTCTTGTGGTATATGTTATGGTACACCTCCATCAAAAAGCAAATACACCAAAAAACTTAAATACACCAAACAAGGAGGAAAGGTAGAGCCAAGAGAAGTCAGGGGACTCGAAGGATGGTAACCAGGACTGCAACAGTGAATACACTCTAACATCTACATTTATGTTAAGTGTACACAACTGTACTATGTTATTCGTGTTTCACTGTTGCAGTCATCACATTTGGGTTGATTCCCAAAGTTGAGGAAGTTAAAGAGCATTAGGGACAGCTATTAAGCCCTGCAAGACTGCAGTGGCAAAACCAGCTCTGGATTTAGAAAAAAATAGGCATGTGGTAACGCTTGAAGGTATGTACAGATCTCCAGGTAGCAGCTTCTAGGATGTCCTTGGTAGGGACTCCTCTGAGAAAAGCTGTTGACGTAGCTGCAGCCCTGGTGGAATGTGATATCCTCTGTGGGGTAGGTTTTCCATAGTGCTTGTAGCAGAAATGAATGCAATGGGCTATCCATTTAGAAATAGTTTACTTTGAAATGGTCTTCCCCTCTGCCCCTGCAGCAAAGCCAACTAGCAGCTGTTCAGATTTTCTAAGGCTTAGTTCTGTCCAAATAAAATCCAACTGTCTGTGCATGTCCACAGAGTGCAGTATTCATTCTCCTTTGTTTTGTGGATTAGGGAAAAAAAAGTAGGCAAATGAATGGACTGATTTAGGGCCACACTAGACACCACCTGGGCATAAATGAAGGATTGGTCATGAGGGAAACCATGTCTGCATGGAAGATAATGAAGGGCTCCACTGCCATGAGGGCTTGTAACTCAGACACTCTTCTTGCTGAAGTGATGGCTAGAAGGAAGGCAGTTTTCCAAGAAAGGAATTTCAACTCTGCAATTGCAGCTGGCTCAAAGGGAGGGAGAGTGAGCTTTTCCAATACAAAGTTAAGGTCCCAGGCGGGAGTATGGGCTCTCCTGGGGGGATCTTAAATTTTTGGCACCTCTAAGGAATTGCTTTAGCAGGGGGTGAGATAAGAGGGGTGGCTCAGTATTATAATGTGCTGAAATGGCAGAGGCATGAATTTTAATTGACGAGAAGTATAGGCCCTTGTGGAGCATTTCTGTTAAGTACTGAAGAATATGAGGTAAGCTGGGCACCGTTGTGCCCATCCCCTGAGTCTGGCTCCAGGAACAGTATCTTTTTCACTTTGCAGCATAGGATTTTCTAGTACTAGGCCCTCCTTGCCTCCGGAATGGCATGTATTACCTGCTTACTGAGGGATGCTATTGGAGAGCTCAAGGAATTAGCCAGGCTGCAAGATTCAGGGTTTGAAGCTGAGGGTGCAGAATCTGACCCGCCTGCTGGGACAGCAGGGAAGGGGTCTGAGGCAGGTAACATGGTTCCAGCAGTTTCATACTGCGTAACAGGGGGTACCAGTGCTGGCATGGCCAGTCTGGTGCAATCAGTATTGTCCTTCGCTTGTCCTGTTTGATCTTTTGCAGAACCTTCGAGAGAACAGGCAGAGGGGGGAAAGGGCATAAACCAAGAGGCTTTCCCAGGTAAAGGACAGGGCATCCACTTTCCAAGTTTGACTGTGGGAAGTCTTTGTGCAAAATTTGTCCAATTGGTAGTTCTGAGGGGAGGCAAACAGGTCTACCCTCTGGAGGCCCCCATTTGTTCCTCAAGAGGTTGAATATTTTTGGTTCCAGTTTCCATTCGTGTGGGTCCATGAGATTTCTGCTTAGGTCGAATGCCAGTGAATTTAGCTTGCCTGACAGGAATTGAGCTTGTAGGTGCACTTGGTAGCTCAAGGTTGTGTCCCACAGAGTCATGGCTAGTCTGCAGAGAGGGTACGAGTGGGTTCCCCCCTGCTTGTTTATGTACCACATAACTGTGGTGTTGTCTATCTTTATCAACAGTTGTCCTGGAAGAATGCGGTCTTTGAAGGCCGTCAGGGAATTCTTTACAGCTAACATTTCTTTTTGGTTGATATGCAGATGCAAATGTCTCTGGTTCCATTTGCCCTGAATGCACTGCCCTGCCAAGTGAGCCACTCATGCATAGTCAGATGCGTCTGTTAGGGTTTGGATGGCAGGGGGTAGAGTGAAAGTGAGCCCCTTGTTGTGGTAGCAGGCCTCTGCCCACCAAAGGAACTCTTGTCTTTATACAAGGAATGATAGGAATCATTGATTCCCGGTCCTGAGAATGTTGACACCATAGGCTTTTTAGATACCATTGTAGTTTCCTCATATGCATTCTTGCACATGCAATTAGTAGAATGCAAGAGGCCGTGAACGCCAGGGCTTGCAGAATTTTCCTTGCAGATAGCTGTGTCTTTGTGGCCAATAGTTTGAAGTAGGTTGTCAAATAAACTTGTTTCTCTGGAGTGAGGAAAGCCATCTGGGAAGTTGTGTTCAAGCTTGCTCTCAGGAATACAATCTGTTGGCAGGGTACTAGGTGAGATTTATTTTCGTTTATGGTGCACCCCAGTGAGGTTAGAAATTTCTTTACGAATGCCAGATGTTTTAATAGCAAGTCCTGGCTTTTTTCCTGAATCAGACAATCGTCCAAGTATGGGTATATTTGAATATTTCTCTGCCTGCAAAATGCAATGGCTGGAGCTAAACACTTTGCGAATACCCTGGGAGCAGTAGATAAGCCAAAGGGAAGTGCAGAGAACTGATAGTGCATGCAGCCTGCCCTGATGCGTAGGTATTTCCTACAAGATTCCCTTATTGGAATGTGCAGGTAAGCTTCCTTTAAGTCTAAGGTTGCCAACCAGGCATCTTTGCCTAGCATAGGAAGCAGCTGTTGAAGTGTTAGCATTTTGAAATTTGGTGTTACCAGAAAGGTGTTTAGAATAGAGAGGTCCAGGATAGGATGCCAGGAGCTGTCTTTTCTGGGTACCAGGAAAAGTCTTGAATAAAAACCTTCTCCCCTTTGTTCTGCTGGGAGAGGCTGAATAGCCCTGATACTTAGAAGAGGGAGAACCTGCTATTGGGCCTCCGCCCACTGATTTGGGGGTAGGCCTGGCCAACCGTTCGGGGTTGGTAAGGTGTGGAAGTGGAATCTGTATCCTTGGGAAACTATATTCAAAACCCATTTGTCCTGGGTAATGAGTTCCCAGTTTTTTTGCATGCAGGGCGAGCTTTCCTCCTAAGGGAGCAGGCAGTTGAGCAGGGCTTTGAAGATTTAAGGTTAAGTCATTGTTCCATTTTTCCTTATGGGAGCCCCCCACTGCTTTGACCTGTGCGTAGCCTGAAACTATAGTCTAGGTGGCCTGCTGTTCCTGGGTTTGGACTGAAAAGGTCTGGAAGAGACTGGAAAGGACCAGTTATTTGAAGGCCAATGCCTACTGAATCTGGGAGGCTGTACTTGTAGGAAATCAACAGTTTGCATAGATTTAGCTAGTTCCTCCATCCTTTTGGAGGACGACTTCTGCTTTGTTGCCAAAAAGGCTGTCTTGGTTTAAGGGTGCATCCAGTGATTTACCTTTAACATGATCTGGCAGGTTTTGTTCCTTACGTCAAGCATGCCTTCTAAGCACAGACCCAATGACAGCAGCCCTTGTAAGATGCTTCTAAAGGGTCAAAACCACATTGCAAAGTATGTTTACCAACTTGTTCTGCAGAATGCATTAAATCTTGCAATTCTGTGTGTTCAGCACAGTCAGGAATCAACATAATTTTCTGTTTAAGTAGTCCCATAATATGCTGCTGATACTTTAACATATGAAACTGGCAATTTAAAGCCCTAATGGCCAAAGTAGCAGAGGTGTATACCTTCTTACCCTATCTGTCTAAGGCTCTAGAATCTCTATCAGAAGGGGTAGGATTTTTGGCAGCAGTAGCCTTAATGCCTTTTGGTCTCTGGATCTGCAAAAGGATTCTTGAAGAGGAACTTGTGAGAGAGTCAAGCACTCTGTATTACCTGTCAGGTATTCTGGGAGCTGAAGGTAAAGTGTCTGCGGTAAGGCTAGATTCCAAGAAAGCATCATCTACAATTTCCAGAACAGGAGGGATAGCTAAAAGCCTGTGTTGAGGCATTCCCCAAGTCTCTTTTTGGACTCAGAGTAATCCTGGCTTTCCCAGCGGAAATTCTCCCTAAGAGTATGCAAGGTTTCACCGAAAGAAAGACCTTCTGGAGGGGAAGCAGAGGGAATGAAATCCTCTGCGTCAGAATCCTCATAAGTAGATAAGGGCAAATCCTAGTAATCAGAAGGAGCAGAAATATCATATTTCTGATAAGAAGAATCAGAAAGAAAATAATTTCTAGGTCTCTTAGAGGGGGAAGGCTGACTTCCCCTAATTAAGGTAATAAGGTCTTCAGCCATTCAAAGCATTTGTTTTTGAGGCATATGGGCCTGGGCCTGAGCCTGCGGTTTGGTCGTTGGTTTTCTAGGCGTAGTATGCGTTTTTGGCCTGGATGAAAATGATGGCGTCCGTTTAATATGAATGCCTGTAGGCCTGAATACACCCTCAGAAGCCGGTGCCTGCACAGCGGCTCCAGACCCATCCAAGGTAGAGATAGCCGCAGGTTCAATAGTCAAAGAAGCATCTCGCGATACACAGGACTCCAAATGGGTCTCAGTAGAGGCCTGCGAATATGAAGTAGTGGGTATCAGGGGCTGCAAAAGCGCCTCGCTGAGTACCAGACTGGCGACTAGCTTAACGGAATCGTCGGCGGGAGTTTTGGACCTATGCAGTCTCTGTCTTTATCCTTACATTTTTTCGGAAGATCAGTAGTCGGATGGCTTAACGAAGCCATTTTGGAGTACACAGATCGAGTACAAGAGTAATTGGCTGCAAAAATAGCCAGACGACAAATAGTTTGGGCATTGAACAAGGCACAAAACCGACAGCTAAGGACGTCGTGGTCTGGGCCTAAACAGGGGATGCAGTACAAATGAAAAACTCTATGAGGTATTTGCTTTCCATAGGCAAGACAATTGTTAACTTTTACTGACATCGGTTAGAGCAAGAAAAAGGATCCCCAATGGGGTACTTATCTTTTCTGAAGACTTAGAGTCAAACTCGAAAATGAAAATTTCAGGAGACTGCCAACCGGCACTTGTGAACTGCTTCTGCTTCAGGCACCGCACAGCAAGTAAGACTGATGCAATGGCTTCGGCTGCATGTTTTATACCCCTGACATCATGGAAGAAGAGACAGCATCCGACGCAGAAATCCGAAGACTCTGGTATTCAGGCCAGCTGAGGGCTACCTGCAGGCAGATAACCTAAATGTGATGACTGCAACAGTGAAACCAAGAACATCCACCCTTCTGTTTAAGGATCTCAAAAACATCTCCAAGTGAGATGTCACTGGGTGGTGATTTGAGAGACCCTTCTCCCTCACTGAAGTCAGTATCCTCAGTGATAGACTCTTGGAGAGTCCAAGTGCCTCCTTTTGCACTTCCTCTTCCTAGGGACTACTTTAGTGGGATGATCTGAACAAGTATGAGAAGAGAGGAGAATACCTTGCTGGGTAGACTGGAAGCTTTGGGCAGGCTGTCCCCCATGGAGCAGAATGTTGAGGATCATGATGCAAAGTCATCTGGGAGGTTGAGGGTTGATCCAAGGTGGAAGGACCAGTCTGACCTGCCAGAGCAGAGAAAACCCTCTTTACAACCAACAGACAGCTCAGGACAAAAGTCTGTCAACGGGGCAGAGAAAGTGAGTTTCTGGCCCATCACCTTCCTCCAACTCAGACAGCAATCCACCTGAGGTAGAAGTCGGATCCAAGCTATTCAAAGCTGAAGCTCTATAAGAAAGGGACAGCTGCTCCTATCCCCTTGGATCAGACCTGGAAGCTTCGGCTCAGAGAGTCATCCAGATCCGAAGATGTTGGGGATGGTGCACTCAGAGTAACAGTCGGATCTGAAGACAATGCTCTCTTTGGATCTAACCCACAAGGGCCTGGAATGCTTGGATCTGAGGACTCTAAAACCACAAACTGGGTCAGAGAAGGAGTTATCAGTAGAACAGTAGATGGACAGTATTCCTAACCTGAAGGGGTAGGAACCGCAACAACCCCCCCTTCTCAAAACTGCCCCATGAAGAATCTTATCCTTTCCACATCTGCCTCCGAGAGACTTCAGGACAAATGAGAGGATGCTACTGAAGGCGATGGAGTGCCGCTCTAAAAATGGGGAGGGCACTCTGGAAGGGACCAGATCCAAGCTTGGCAAACATAGTCCATGGCAAGAGTTTAGGATTTGATGAAGTCGGATCAAGAGTAAGTTTAACTGGATCGGAGGCTGTAGGACTTGAAACATATCTGGTAAGATCCAAAGATGGTCGGATCACAAGTGACTTTGGATCCGATTTTCCTTTTCCCCTCGGTTTTGAGGAAGTAGATGCAGCGGAATCCGAAGGACTGGACTGTCATGAACGGTCCTTACTTTTACTACACTAATAATGGAGGGCTGTCATCAGTACAGGTTCCAGCACTAACTATGGCGGATTAGCGTGGGTAAATCATTGTATATTAGTTGTACAACTGGCAAACTGTTAAATTCGCAATAAAATACAGAAAGCGGAGGATCTTTGTTTGGGAGTATCTATACAAGTATTTTATATCTTTTGTTGGAGAGGGCTCCCCATGCACCCTTGTGGAAGGACAGTGCAGAAAGGACCCATCTGATTGAAGGTTGCTAGCACAGGGCTCAGTTTTGAGCTTTTTTTATTGGTTAAATTCTTTAACTCAGCTTGCTCACTGTTTGTGTGGGGTTGAGTTTGTTTTAACACTGCTCCACAGAGTTAGGCAACCAGCCACTGCTCTACTGTATTCATCTCTTTACACGTAGTGCACTTCCATGCACCGTCGTGCAGTACCAAGCAGTGGAGCAGACCACTAGCGGTTATAGATGCAAAAACTTCAGCAGATAAATTTCCCCTTAGTAGCTGACCATGATCCGACCGAAAAGTCCTTAAATTGTGCTTAGCTGCACTTTTCCCCCTTAAACAGTCACAAAACTACCAAATCTATAATAGCCACAACAATTAAAGAACTCCCGCTGGTATAGACCATTTATAGAGCACCCCATTAGTATAGGCCCAGTCTAGTGCACCCAATTATACCACACCCCTCCATTTTCTCTCCCCATTGTGAAAACAAGATTTAAGCTACCATTATGGATGGTCAGTTTACCCTCCATTTCTCCTACCAGCCTGATTGACATGGGTATCCTGAAGCAGTGTAGGAACGGTCTCATGTACATTGTACTTTAGTGATTTAGGAGTAGACGGTTGTCAATTTGTAAAAGATGCATCTACACTACGAATCTGGAATCCTTGCTCTTGCGCACACAGCAGTAACACTGAACAGGTTGTCAGTTCACATACTACACCTTCTACACAAACCATGCACTCAACACAAACCATTATACATAGAAGTACTCACCAAAAACCTACCTAAACACCAGAGACCTTCCAAACACAAACATACTACACCTAACACAGCAGCTACAGCATTCAAAACACAAAAGCACAGGCACCAATGTCTTACCAAATAAGCTCCTAAGGCAAAGTACAGTACATCTAAACCAAATTTTTTAGTCATAGTTGACTCCATTGAGAGAGACACACACGTCCCTCTCACCAGGCTGGACAATGAGAAAGTTACGGACAGCTGTCTATCAGGTGTCAGGATCTGTCAGATCACACATGCATTCAAGTCTCTCCACAAGTACTGTTATGACTCCATCATAGCTCATGCTGGTGTAAATGACTTCAGATGTACCTCAGTGGACTACATAAAGAGAGACCTGATTAAACTCTATGAATGTGTGTCCCAGGCAGATATGTCCCTAGCTTTGAGCAGTATTCTACCCCCACCTAGGATGATACCACAATATAAACAAAAAATAATGGACTTGCTAAGGCAATTCAGTTTTTGTCAGCCTGAGATGACATGGGTGATAGACCACACTGCTTTGCCAGGGTCTTCTGTTACTGGCTAAGGCACTTGCCTCCGCCATAGTGCTTTTTTTAGGCAAGGTATCAAGAAATAACAGTTATGTAAACATACCATAAATGTAGACGTTGGAGTGCATTCACTGTTGCAGTCATCACACTAGGGTTATCTGCTTGCAGGTTGCCCTCAGTCGGCCTGATTATCAAAGTCTTGGGTCCTGCGTCGGTTGCTGTCTAATCTTCCATGACGTAGGGTAGTCAGGGGTATAAAGCATGCAGCCGATGCCATTACATCAGTTTTTCTTGCCCCAGATGTCAGGTGCCCCCATAATGGGAAGCAATTATATACAAGGTTACACCTCCAACAAAAAGCAAATACACCAGAAAGCTTTAAGCATAGTAAACAAGAATAGAGGTATAGTCAACAGAAGTCAGGGGGCTGGAGGGAGGGTAACCAGGACTGCAACAGTGAATACACTAACATCTACATTTATGTTAAGTATACACAACTGTAATATGTTCTTCGTGTTTCACTGTTGCAGTCATCACATTTGGGTAGATTCCCAAAGCTAAGGATGGGAAGGGGAATTAGATAGCATTAGGACCAGCTATAAGGCCCTGCAAGACTGCAGTGGCAAAGCCAGCTCTGGATTTAGAGAAAATTGGCAGATGGTAATGCTTGGTGAAAGTATGTACACAACTCCAGGTAGCAACTTCTAGGATGTGTCTGGTAGGGACACTTCTGAGAAAGGCTGTAGAGGTAGATGCAGCCCTGGTAGAGTGGGGTCTGATCCCCTGTGGGACAGGTTTTCCATGGTGCTTGTAGCAGAAATGAATGCAATGGCCTATCTATTTGGAAATGGTTTGCTTTGAAATAGCTTTCCCCTCTGCCCCTGCAGCAAATGCCACCAACAGTTGCTCAGATTTCTTTGAGGCTTAGTCCTGTCCAAGTAGAATCTAAGTTGTCTGTGCACATCTAATGAGTGCGGTATTCATTCCCCTTTGTTATGTGGACAAGGAAAGAAGGTTGGCAAATGAATGGACTGATTGAGCGCCACACTGGATACCACCTTGGGAAAGAAGGATTGGTCCTGAGGGACACCCAGTCCGCATGAATGATGAAAGGCTCCACTGCCATAAGGGCCTGTAATTCAAAAACTCTTATTGCTAAAGTGATTGCTAAAAGGAAAGCGGTTTTCCAAGAAAGGAATTTTAAGTCTGCAATAGAAGCTGGCTCGAAAGGGGAAGAGTGAGTTTCTCCAATACAAAGTTAATGTCCGAGGCTGGAGTTGGAGCTCTCCTGGGTGATCGTAAATTTTTGGCCCCTCTGAGAAACTGCTTGAGCAGTGGATGAGAGAAGAGGGAAGGTTCTGCGTTATAATGAGCTGAAATGGCTGAGGCGTGAATTTTGATGGAGGAGAAAAACAGATTTTACAATACTTAACTGAGATGCTTCACAAGGGCCTAAGGAAAATTGGGCACTGCTGTGCTCATCCCTTGAGATTGGTTCCAGGCACAGAATCTTTTCCATTTGTCAGCATAAGATTTTCTAGTACTAGGCCTCCTTGCCTCTAAAATATCCATCACTGGTTTACTGAGGGGTGGTAAAGGAGAGATTACGTAATTAGCCACGCTGCTAGGTTCAGTGCTTGAAGTGGAGGGTGCAGAATCTGGTTCTCTTGCTGAGAAAATAGGGTAGGAGTCCGAGGCAGGTGCTATGGGGCCAACAGTGACACACTGCGCAAGAGGGGGTACCAGTGTTGGCATGGACAGTCTGGTGCAATCAAAATAGCCCTTGGTTTGTCTTGTTTGATCTTTAGTAGTACTTTGGAGAAAGTACAGTGTACACTTACCATAAATGTAGATGTTCGAGTGTCTTCACTGTTGCAGTCATCACTGTAGGGTTCTTCCTGCCGGCAGGCAGTCCTCGGTTGGCCAGAATCCCAAAGTCTGGGTCCGACGTCGGCTATTTAGTCATGCTCCCCTGACGTCAGAGCGCCAGGAGTACAAAGCTGCCAGCAGACGCCATGATCTCCAGTTTTTCTTGCCCCAAATGTCAGGTGCCTAAAAAATGCGGCCAATAGTAAAAAAACAAAAAAATTACATACCACAAACCCCATAGCCTGTAGCAAATACACCTCAGAAGAAAGGTGAAGTAGGTAAGCACACTAGTGAAAGTATAAGAGGGGACAGGAGGGAGGGTAACCCAAACTGCAACAGTGAAGACACTCACATCTACATTTATGGTAAGTGTACACAACTGTACTATGTTCATAGTGTTTCACTGTTGCAGTCATCACTGTAGGGTTGAATCCCAAAGCTGAGATAAGGGGTGGTGGTTATACAGAAGAAGGTGCAGCTAGAAGGCCCTGCAAGACTGCAGAAGCAAAGCCTGCCCTAGACTTAGAATAAAGAGGGAGATTATAGTGCTTAGAGAAAAAGTATGCACTGAACTCCAAGTTGCAGCTTCCAAAATAACTTTGGTAGGTACTCCCCTGAGAAAAGCAGCTGAAGTAGCAGCAGCTCTGGTAGAGTGAGTCCTAATTTTTCCTGGGATTTGTTTTCCCTGATGAGAGTAACAGAATCTGATTCCATGCACAATCCATTTAGAAATGGTCTGTTTTGAAATGGCTTTGCCTTGGGAGTTTGTTGCATAAGAAACAAACAGTTGCTCTGTTTTCCTAATATCCTTGGTTCTGTCCAGGTAAAAACCAAGTTGTCTGTGTACATCCAAGGAATGCAAGATCCTTTCCCCCTTATTTTGTGGATTAGTGAAAAAAGTTGGCAGGTGAATGGTTTGATTTAAAGCCACTTTGGAAACCACTTTAGGCATGAAAGTAGGATTAGTCCTTAAAGACACCCTATCTTGGTGAAAAATAAGGTAAGGTTCCACAGCCATGAGTGCTTGTAACTCCAAGACTCTCCTGGCTGAAGTCAAAGCCAGTAGGATAGCTGTATTCCATGATAAATACTTAATATCAGTTGTGGCAGCAGGCTCAAAAGGAGGCAAAGTGAGTTTTTCCAGAACATAGTTGAGGTCCCAGGCAGGTATGGGTGGTGTCCTAGGGGGCCTTAAATTCTTTGCTCCTCGTAGATATTGTTTCAGAAGTGGATGTGAAAAGATTGGAGGATCTGACTGAAGAAAATGGCGTCGGCTGGTTCTTTTATACCCCTGTCACAGTGACGTCAGGGAAGAAGCGACGACAACTGACGCTGGACCTAGACTTTGGAATTCGGCCGACCGAGGACCCGCCTGACGGCAGAAGAACCCATCTGTTATGGCTGCAGCTGTATGCACGATGAACATCCCTTATGTAGCATGTCTGTTAGGTAAAGCAAAATCAGAGGGATATTGGGAATGAAAGGATCCGAATCCTGAGCATGCATCCAGGTGCAAAATCTCTTCCATTTGCCTGCATAAGATTTTCTAGTGCTAGGCCATCTGGCTTCTAAGATAACATCCATGACCTTTTTGGGAAGGGGAGGATTAATCATAGATCTTGAATTCGCCAGGCTGCAGGCTGAAAGTTTTGACATGAGAGTGCAGAACCTGGCCCTGGTGTTGGGACAATAGATTGGGAATCTGAGGCAAAATCCAAGGTGGTTCCTGAGATAGATTCTTCAGTGTTGAGTACCAGAATTGACGAGGCCAATTTGGGGCCAGTAGAATCATTATCTTGGGCTTGTCCTGTTTGATCTTTAATAACACTCGTGGTAGAAGAGGTAATGGTGGAAAGGCATACCCCTTGAGGTTTTTCCAACTGAATGATAGTGCGTCCACTTTCCATGCTAGCCTGTGAAAAGTCCTTGTGCAAAAAATCTGTAACTGGTGGTTGAGGGGGGATGCAAATAGATCTATGTCCGGGCAGCCCCAGGCTTCTGTAATCGTCTGGAATATGTGGGTGTCTAGCATCCACTCGTGTGGGTCTGACAGGTTCCTGCTCAGGCTGTTTGCCAAAGTTTTTTGTTTCCCTGGCAGGAACTGAGCTTGTAGATCCACTTTGTAAGCTAGTGCTGTGTTCCATAGAGTCATGGCTAGTCTGCAAAGGGGGTAGGAATGTGAGCCCCCCTGCTTGTTGATGTACCACATAACTGTGGTGTTGTCTGTTCGTATCAGTAGTTGTCCTGGTTGTAGAAGATCCCTGAAAGCCAAGAGGGCATTCTGAACAGCTAACATCTTTTTTAAATTGATATGTAGGTGCTTCTGATCCTCTGTCCAAAAACCTTGCAGACCCTTTCCCCGCAAGTGGGCTCCCCATGCGTAATCCGAGGCGTCAGTGGTTAACACTTGGCTGGCTGGAGGTAGACTGTAGGCTTTGCCTTTGTTGTGAAGACATGCCATGGACCACCAATGGAATTCCTTTTGTAGGCAAGGCAAGACAGCAATCTGTGTGTCTAGACTGTGTCAATGCTGGGACCATACACTTTTTAGGTACCATTGTATTTTTCTCATATGAAGTCTTGCATTTGGTATGAGAAGGATGCAGGAGGCCATGTAACCCAAAGCCTGCTGGAATTTCCTTGCAGTTAGCTGAGTTATAGAAGCCAAGGTTTTGAAAGTGGAAGCCAGCTGTAGTTTTTTGGATGACAGGAATGCCATCTGGGTTGTTGAGTTTAAGAGAGCACCCAAAAAAGTTATCTGTTGTGTGGGGGTCAAATTTGACTTTATGTTTACAGTGAATCCCAGGTACTTGAGAAGATTTTGAACAAATAGCAAGTTCTGGAGTAAAACATCCTTGCTGTCTGCTTGAATAAGGCAGTCGTCCAGATAAGGGTAAATTTGAATACCCTTGAGTCTGCAATTAGCTACTTCTGGTGCCAGGCACTTGGTGAAGACCCTGGGCACAGTAGACAAGCCAAAGGGCAGCGCAGAGAATTGGTAATGTTTCAAGCCGGCCTTGAACCGGAGGTATTTTCTGCACTCCTGTCTGATAGGGATGTGAAGGTAAGCCTCCTTTAAAGCCAATGTCACCATCCATGCATTTTTGCTCAACATTGGCAGAAGCTGCTGCAGAGTAAGCATTTTGAACTTTGGAATCTCCAGGAAAGTATTTAAAACTGACAGATCCAGGATGGGTCTCCATGAGTTTTGCTTTCTGGGAACTAGAAAGAGCCTCAAGTAAAAGCCCTGCCCCGTCTGTGATTGTGGAACTTGTTCTATGGCCCTCATAGCCATGAGGGATCCCACCTGGTTTAATGCCTCGGACCATTGGTGTTTTGGTAGGTCTGGCCATCCATTTGGTCTTGGCAAGGTATGAAAGTGGAATTTGTAACCTCTTGAAACTACATCCAGAACCCACTTGTCTTGGGTTATGCAAGTCCAATTTTGTTGAAAAAGAGAGAGTTTTCCTCCTAGAGGGGCATCCAGGAGAGAAGTTCCTGGAGCCATGCAGGGGGAGTCATTGAGCCTGTTTTCTAAATGATTGAGGTCTGTCCTCTCCACCCCTAGCGGTGGAAGCACTCCATTGTCTAGGTCTGTAAGAGGCCTCTGGTGCGCCTATATCTACCCCTCTGAGACCTGTCTGAGCTGGGAAAAGACCAATATTTTGTTGACCAATTTCTGCTAAATCTAGGGGGCTGAACTTGTAAGAAATCCTTAACCGTTTGCATGGATTTTGCCTTATCCTCCAATTTCTTCATCACCTCTTCAGCCTTAGGCCCAAACAAAACATTATGCTGAACAGGAGCATCCAGAAACTTTGCTTTCACTTGATCAGGTAAGTTTTGTTCCTTTAACCAAGCATGTCTTCTAATGACTGTGCCAGAGGCAGCCGCCCTGCAAGAAGCCTCCAAGGCATCAAAACCACAGTGTAAACCATGCTTCCCCCATTTGTTCAGTAGCATGCATCAAATCATGTAATTCCTGATTATCTGCACATGCAGAAATGGTGCCTAACTTTTGTTTCATAACAGACAGTAGAAATTGCTGATATTTTAGAATATGAAATTGGCAATTTAAAGCCCTAATCGATAAAGTAGCAGAAGTATACACTTTTTTGCCCCATCTCTCCAACGCTCTGGAATCCTTATCTGTCGGAATAGGATTTTTAGCAGAGACAGCCTTAACCCCCTTAGGACCCTGAGAAATGGTTTCTGGATCAGCAGTGGGATTTTTGTAAAGGAACTGGTAGGAGTCAGGGACCCTGTAATATCTGTCGGGCTTAGCAGGAGCTGGAGGAAAGGAGTCAGTAGTTAAATTAGCCTCAGAAAAAGCATTATCCACAATATCCAAAATAGGAGGAATAGCCAGGGGTCTATGTTGGGGAAGAAGAAGGAAATCCCTGAGCCTTCTCTTAGATTCAGAGTACTCCTGTCCCTCCCAGTGAAAATGTTCCCTCATGTCATGTAAAGTTTCCCCAAAAGAAAAATCCTCAGGGGGAGAAGCTGATGGAATAGATTCCTCAGCATCAGAATCCTCACAAGGAGGGAAAGAATATTCCTGTTCAGAGGAAGACACTGAAGAAATAGATGCCTGATCAGAAGAATCATAGTCCAACTCTTGCCTTGGCCTTTTGTCTGGAGGGGGATGTGAAACCCTAATCATGGTTAGCAAGTCCTCTGCCATTTTAAGTAACTGTTTCTGTGATTTGGGTGCCGGATCAGAAGAGGCCTGGGCTGGCGTCTTAGATTTAGGAGGAGTCTTTGTCCTGGGTTTTGCCTTTATCATTAGCTGTGTAGGCCTGAAAACCCCCTCAGAAGCCGGTACCTGCACAGCGGCTCCGGACCCATCCGACGGTGCACTGTCCGAAGGTCCTGCAGCTGGAGTGCTCAAAGGCCTAGTAGGCTCCTTGTGGGAGTCCGTTTCGGCTATCGGTTCTGAAATGGCCATCAACAGGTGCTGCAAAAGCGCCTCACTAACGACGGTCGAACCTGATGCTGGCTCTGGTTGTGTAACGTCGTCTGATTTGGACCTCTGAGGCCTGTCCTTATCCTTGCGTCGTTTGTGAACTCCGGTAGTCGGAAGCATGTCCGACGACATTTTATAATTAAATCGCCTACCAAAGTAGTGAAAAGCAAAATAGTATCTCCGCTTGGATAGTACGTTGGTTAAATCTTGCACAAAACCTACAACTAGCTATGTCGTGGTCAGGGCCTAAACAAGGAATACAGTAAGAATGGAAATCCTTATGAGGTATTTGCTTCCCACAAGAAATGCAATTATTAACTTTTTCTGACATCGGACTGGAGCAAGAAAAAAGTTTCCCCAACGGGGTACTTAGCTTTGAGAAGAAGAAGTCAGTCTTCGGACTGAAGCATGAAAAAATATCAGGAGTCAGCCGACCGGCACTTGCGAACTGCTTTCACCGCACGGCAAGAAAGACTGGAGAACATGGCGTCGGCTGACAGCTTTGTACTCCTGGCGCTCTGACGTCAGGGAGCATAACTGAACAGCCGACGACGGACCCAGACTTTGGGATTCTGGCCGACCGAGGACTGCCTGCCGGCAGGAAGAACCCTACAGTGATGACTGAAACAGTGAAACACGAACACCAGAGGCAGAGGAGGAAAGGCATAAACTGACAGGTTTTTCTAGATGAAGAACAGAGCATCCACTTTCTAAGCTTGTTTGTGGGGAGTCCTTGTGCAAAGTTTGTCCAATTGATATTTCTGGGGGGAGGCAAACAGGTCTATATCTGGGCTCCCCCATTTGCTTGTTAACATGTTGAAAATCCTTGGTTCCAGTTTCCACTCGTGTGGATCCAGGAGGTTTCTGCTTAAAACGTCTGCCAGTGTACTTAGTTTTCCTGGCAGGAAATGAGCTTGTAGATGCACTTGGTAGCTCAGGGCTGTGTTACACAATGCCATGGCTAGTCTGCAGAGGGGGTAAGAATGTGTATCCCCTCTGCTTGTTTATGTACCACATAACAGTGGTGTTGTCTGTCGTTACAATCAATTGTCCAGGAAGAATGTGGTCTTTGAAGGCTGTCAGAGCATTCTGTACAGCTAACATTTCTTTTCGATTGATATGCAGGTGCATTTGACTTGGGTTCCATTTGCCCTGAATGCACTTCCCTGCCAGGTAAGCCCCCCCCCCCACCATGCATAGTCTGAGGAGTCTGTTATTAGGGTTTGGGCGACAGAGGGTGTTGTGAATGGTAGTCCCTTGTTTTGTTGGCAGGCCTCTGCCCAAAGGGACTCTAGGCGTAGGCAAGGTATGATAGGAATCATTGCTTCTAGAGCCTGAGAATGTTGACACCATTGTAGTTTCCTCATATGCAGTTTTGCATATGGAATTAGAAGAATGCAGGAGGCCATGAACCCCAAGGCTTGTAGTATTTGCCTTACAGATAGCAGGGTTTTTGTGGCCACTTGTCTGAAGTAGGTTGTCAAATGAATTTGTTTCTCTGGTGTAAGGAAAGCCATCTGGGAAGTTGTATTCAAGCTTGCTCCCAGGAATATAATTTGTTGACAGGGTACCAGGTGTGATTTCTTTTCATTTATGGTGTAACCCCAGACAAGTCAGCACCCTTTGTACAAAGGCCAGATGCTTCAAAAGTATGTCCTGGCTTTCTGCCTGAATTAGACAATCATCCAGGTATGGGTATATTTGAATATTTGTAAAATACACCAACACTCGAGTCCAACAAAAATTCAGCTCAGCTGCACGAGTATAACAGAATTCACTAAGGGGTGAATAAAGAAGGTTGCCAGTTGAATAATTATAAAAAATCCACTTTATTACAAAAGGTTTAGCGCTTTCATCTAACTACATAGACTTCATCAGAACATTGTCCTTACACATTCAAACAGTTTTATACTACATTCACACTAATTAATTCATTCACCAATCAGAACAACCATTCAACCGGCATATGAATTAACTTTGTAAAAGTACTACAAAAATAAAAGTCTGCTGTTCCCATTTCACAATATTAGTATTAGTATATATGGTACTGAGATATCTAATGCTTCTATCTAGTACATCAACACACAATATAATAATATTATATATTACATTCAAATAAGGATTTACTATTAAAAGCTTGTTATACATTTATATATCCTTTTAAAAATCTGTTAATATATTAAAATTGTTAAAATTTAAACCTTATTCAACAATATAGGTTTAATAGTAATATATTCATGGATTCCTGGTGGTGAAGTTGCATTCAATAATATTTGCCATCTAACCTCTTTCTCTCCTAGAGTATGCTTAATACTCCCACCTCTTTGTGATACCCTCACCACCTCTAATATTGCAAATTTAAAAGTATTACAATTGGCACTGTCCCGTACGTGTCTAAATAGGGCATTGTTCTCATCCTTTTTCTTTATAGCATACAAATGCTCATAAATCCTATTTTTCAATTTTCTTCCTGTTTGGCCCACATAAAAACTAGGACACGTGGTGCACAGAGCCAGATAAATAACATTGATGATATCACAATTACCTCGACATAGGTGTAAAATATTTTTGCTAGTGTTATGCAACTGGACCTCATGGTCCTCCATAATAGCCTTACATTGATTACAGTGTCCACATTTCCGTGTACCTGTCACTTGTCCTTTGACCATCTCTATATTGTGTTCAAATTTGTTCTTAAGGTTAAACCCCACTATTAACAAACTTGGGTTCATTACCCACTACATCTGATATTACATCATCCCCCTTTAAAATATTCCAATTCTTCTTAATAATGTGTTTTATGTCCTCAGTATAGTAACTACAAGGTAAAATACATGCCGTATGGAAATCCCATTCATTTCCTTGACTATTAGTTATACCTATATTATCTATACCCACTCCTAATAAAGGTTTATATTTGATGCCCCACATTTTACTCACATACTCTATAGCATCCTTGATAACATATTCAGGGTATCCCCTCTCCTTGAACATATTACCTATTTTGTTCAACTCCATCAGCATCTCACTATACTCTGAAGTCATTCTGGCAGCCCGAATTACACTGACCCTTGACTATGCTATTCTTTAACATAACAGGATGACAACTGTTGTATTCCAAGTATGTGTTGCTAAATGTCTCCTTTCTATATATATATTGGACTTAAACCCATTGGGTGTCAAAGTAATATAGGTATCCAAGTATGCAATACCATCCATGCTGTATTTATTTGTAAAACTCAAAAAGGGGGTGGATGTATTAATATATTGTATAAATTCAGGGATAACATCGTTGTCCCCCTCCCACACAATAAATACATCATCCAAAAACCGGACATACCTTAAGATATACTTCATATATCGACTAATATCAAATAATATATTACTATTAAACCTATATTGTTGAATAAGGTTTAAATTTTAACAATTTTAATATATTAACAGATTTTTAAAAGGATATATAAATGTATAACAAGCTTTTAATAGTAAATCCTTATTTGAATGCAATATATAATATTATTATATTGTGTGTTGATGTACTAGAAGCATTAGATATCTCAGTACCATATATACTAATACTAATATTGTGAAATGGGAACAGCAGACTTTTATTTTTGTAGTACTTTTACAAAGTTAATTCATATGCTGGTTGAATGGTTGTTCTGATTGGGGAATGAATTAATTAATTAGTGTGAATGTAGTATAAAACTGTTTGAATGTGTAAGGACAATGTTCTGATGAAGTCTATGTAGTTAGATGAAAGCGCTAAACCTTTTGTAATAAAGTGGATTTTTTATAATTATTCAACTGGCAACCTTCTTTATTCACCCCTTAGTGAATTCTGTTATACTCGTGCAGCTGAGCTATATTTGAATATTTCTTTGCCTGCAAAATGCAATGACTGGAGCTAGGCACTTTGTGAATACCCGGGGCGCAGTAAATAAGCCAAAGGGAAGTGCAGAGAAAGTACAGTTGTTTACACTTACCATAAATGTAGATGTTAGAGTGTATTCACTGTTGCAGTCATTACAATTGGGTTATCCTGCTGGCAGGCTAACCTCAGTCGGCCTGAATTCCAAAGTCTAGGTCCGGCGTCGGTTGCGGTCACCTCTTCCATGATGTCAGTGCGCCAGGGGTATAAAAGATGCAGCCAACGCCATTTTCTTCAGTTTTTCTTGCCCCAGATGTCAGGTTCCCCCAAAAGGGTAGGCTAAAAATATGTCAATAAAACATGCATGCACCAAAGTATATATTTTGCATTCATCTACAAGCAAATACACCACATAGGTTGTATAGAATAGAGAAGTACAGATAAGTTCCAGCAAAGAAATGGGGGATGGAGGGTGGGTAACCTGGACTGCAAAAATGAATATACTCTAACATCTACATTTATGGCAAGTGTACACAGCTGTATTATGTTCTTCGTGTTTCACTGTTGCAGTCATTACAATTGGGTTGAATCCCAAAGCTAAGGTTGGGAGGCTGGAGCTAAATAGCATTAGGAGCAGCTATTAGGCCCTGCAGAATTGATGTGGCAAAGCCTGCCCTGGATTTAGAGTGGAATGGTAAGTGATGGTGCTTTGTGAAGGTGTGCACTGAACCAAATGTCTTTGGTTGGTACTCCCCTGAGGAAGGCTGCTGAAGTGGCTGCTGCTCTGGTTGAATGTGGCGTAATGCCCTTAGGTACTGGCTTGCCATGTTGTGAATAGCAGAAACAAATGCAGTGGCCTATCCACTTTGAAATAGTCTGCTTTGAGATAGCCTTTCCTTGTGATCCTGCAGCATATGCCACTAGTAATTGCTCTGTCTTTCTGAAAGCTTTGGTTCTGTTCAAATAGAAGTGTAGCTGTCTGTGTATGTCCAAAGAATGCAGAATTCTCCCCCCCTTATTCTGTGGGTTTGGATAAAAGGTAGGCAGATGAATAGTTTAAGGGCCACACTGGACACTACCTTAGGGATAAATGCCGGGTTTGTCCTCAGAGAAACCCTGCCTGGATAAAAAATGATAAAAGGTTCAACAGCCATGAGTGCCTGTAGCTCTGAGACTCGTCTTGCAGACGTTATTGCTAGGAGCAGAGCTGTTTTCCAAGATAAAAACTTTATATCAGCTGTAGCTGCCGGCTCAAAAGAAGGCAGGGTGAGTTTTTCCAAGACATAATTGAGGTCTCAAGCAGGTATTGGTGATCTCCTTGGAGGCATTACATTTTTGGCCCCTCTGAGGTACTGCCTTAATAAAGGATGAGAAAAGATTGGTGGCTCTATTGTAATGAGCTGAAATGGCAGAGGCATGAATTTTTATAGATGAAAAGGATAGGCCTTTGTCCAGCATCTCAGTCAAGTACTGTAAAATCTGAGGAATATTTGCTACAGCTGTGTCAATTCCTTGTGCCTGGTTCCAAGCATAGAATCTCTTCCATTTTCTAGCATAGGATTTTCTAGTACTAGGCCTCCTGGCCTCCAAAATAACATCTAACACGGCTTTAGTGAGAGGTATGTTTTGTAAGACTACATTATCCGCCATGCTGCCAGATTTAAGGTCTTGAGTTGGCTGTGCAGGATTTGATTGTTCTGCTGGGACAGTAGATGAGGCACTTGACGTAAGGTCCAGGCTGGGCAATGAGACAAGTTCCTTAGGATTGGATACAAGTACTGGCGTGGCCAGTCTGGGGCAATCAGTATCATTTTTGGCTTCTCCTGCCTGACCTTGAGGAGTACCTTGGGGACAAGAGGCAGAGGAGGAAAGGCATATACTGTTAAGTTTTTCCAGCTAAAAGATGGGGCATCCACTTTCCATGCTTGTCTGTGATAAGTCCTCATGCAGAATCTCTTTAGTTGGCAGTTGTGAGGTGAGGCAAATAGATCTATGTCCGGGCATCCCCATTTCCTGGTTACCATGCTGAAGACTTGTGGATCCAATTTCCACTCGTGGGGATCCATGAGGTTTCTGCTTAGTTCATCTGCCAGAGTATTTGTCTTTCCTGGCAGGAATTGTGCCTGCAGATGTACTTGGTAAGCCAATGCTGTGTCCCACAAAGTCATGGCTAGTCTGCAAAGGGGGTAAGAATGAGTGCCTCCCTGCTTGTTTATATACCACATGACCGTGGTGTTGTCTGTTTTAATCAGTAGTTGTCCCGGATGAAGTAGGTCCTTGAAGGCTGTCAGGGCATTTTGAACAGCTAGCATCTCTTTTTGATTGATATGTAGATGCATTTGGTTTGTGGACCATGTGCCTTGAATACATTTTCCTGTCATGTGGGCTCCCCAGGCATAATCCGATGCATCCGTTGTTGATGTCTGTGTGGCTGGGGGTAGAGTGAATGGCTGTCCCTTGTTCTGGTGACAGGCCTTCGCCCACCATCGAAACTCTTGTTGCAGGCAGGAAATGAGAGTAAAATACAGTTTTGTACCTACCATAAATGTAGATGTTAGAGTGTTCACCCTGCTGCAGTCATCACACTTGGGTTATCCTGTCATCAGGCAGTCCCGCAGTCGGCCGGATTTCCAGAGTCTTGGCCCGACGTCGGTTGCTGTCACCTCATCCCTGACGTCAGTGCGCCAGGGGTACATATATTGCAACCGACGCCATTTTCTTCAGTTTTTCTTGCCCCAGATGTCAGGTACCCCCAAAAAGGTGATCCAAATTGGTACCAAAAGGTGTGAACACTGTACACACACAAAATCCCTTCAGCTATAAGCAAATACATCAGTAAGGCATAGCAGAGATTTAGCCAGTAGATCAGAGGGGTTGGAGGGAGGGTAACCTGGACTGCAGCAGGGTGAACACTCAAACATCTACATTTATGGTAGGTACAAAACTGTACTATGTTGATCGTGTTACCCAGCTGCAGTCATCACACTTGGGTTGAGTCCCAAAGCTAAGGTAGGGTGGAGGCATCATAGAGGGCTAGTGGAGGCAATGAGGCCCTGCAGAACTGCAGTAGCGAAGCCTGCCCTGGACTTAGAATAAAGAGGTAAGTGATGGTGTTTGGTGAAGGTGTGTACAGAACTCCAAGTTGCAGCTTCTAAAATTTCCTTGGTAGGAACCCCCCTGAGAAAGGCTGTAGAGGTAGCTGTTGCCCTGGTAGAGTGGGATCTAATGGTAGGAGGAACTGGTTTCCCATGATGGGTATAGCAGAATCGTATGCAATGGCCTATCCATTTAGAAATGGTTTGCTTGGATATGGCCCTCCCTTGAGAAGCTGTAGCATAGGAAACAAAGAGCTTGTTAGTTTTTCTGAAAGCCATAGTTTTATCCAAGTAGTAACGAAGCTGCCTGTGAATGTCCAAGGAATGCAGGAGTCTCTCACCTTTGTTCTGTGGATTGGGGAAGAAAGTGGGTAGGTGGATGGTTTGATTTAAAGCTACACTGGAAACCACCTTAGGCATGAAGGAAGGATTAGTTCGTAGAGAAACTCTGTCTTGATGAAAAATGAGGAAAGGCTCCACTGCCATAAGCGCCTGTAATTCTGAGACTCTCCTAGCAGAAGTTATTGCCAGGAGCAGGGCAGTCTTCCAAGATAGGAACTGAAGGTCTGCAGAAAAAGCTGGTTCAAAGGGAGGAAGCATTAGTTTTTCCAGAACAAAGTTGAGGTCCCATGTTGGTGTAGGAGCTCTTCTAGGTGGTCTAATGTTTTTTGCCCCTCTGAGGAACTGCCTTAGAAGAGGATTTGAAAATAAAGGTTGATTCGTGTCGTAGTGAGCTGAAATAGCTGAAGCATGGATTTTAATTGAGGAGAAGGAAAGTCCTTTATGCAACAGCTCAGCTAAATACTGCAGAATGTGAGGCATATGAGGCTGAGTTGTGTCTTGGCCTTTAGCTTGGTTCCAAGCAGAAAACCTTTTCCATTTGTCCGAGTAAGCCTTCCTGGTGCTTTGCCTCCTGGCTTCTAGAATAACATCCAGTACTGCTTGTGAAAGAGGGGCTGGTTGGATGCTTAATTGATTTGCCATGCAGCCAGGTTTAAGGTTTTGATCTGGCTGTGTAGAATCTGCTTGTCTTGCTGCGTGAACAAATGAGGTATTTGAGGCAATATCCATGGTGGGCTGTGAGCCATATTCTTCAATAGCGGGTACCAGTGCTGGCGTGGCCAGTCTGGGGCTATGAGAATCAGTCAAAGTTTCTCCTTTTTGACCTTCAAAAGAACCTTTGTGAGAAGAGGTAATGGAGAAAAGGCATATGCTGTCAGGTTTTTCCAACTGAAGGAGAGAGCGTCCACTTTCTAAGCTTGATGGTGGAATGTCCTTGTACAAAATTTTGTCAGCTGGTAGTTTTGAGGTCTGGCAAACAGGTCTATATTTGGTAGGCCCCATCTTTGAGTTATCATTGTAAATATTTGTGGGTCTAACTTCCACTCGTGGGGATCTTTGATGTTTCTGCTTAGGTCTGCCAATGTGTTTTTCTGTCCTGGCAGGAATTGAGCTTGTAACTGGACTTGGTAGGCCAGAGCTGTGTTCCATAAGATTATTGCTTGCCTGCAAAGAGGGTAGGAATGTGTGCCCCCTTGTTTGTTTATGTACCACATTACGGTGGTGTTGTCCGTCTTTATTGCAAGTTGTCCTGGCTGTAGTAGATCCTTGAAGGCTGTCAGAGCTTTCTGTACAGCTAGCATCTCTTTTTGGTTTATGTGCAATTTTCTTTGTTCTGCAGTCCATAGGCCTTGAATGCATTGCCCTGCCATGTGTGCCCCCCAGGCATAGTCTGAAGCATCTTTTGTGATAGTTTGCCTGGGTGGGAGCAAGGTGAAAGGCTGACCCTTGTTGAGGTGACTTGCCTGTGCCCACCATAGAAATTCCTGTTGAAGGCAGGGAATGAGAGATATCACTGTGTCCAAGCTGTGGCTGTGTTGAGACCATACGCTTTTTAGGTACCACTAATTTCCTCATATGCAGTTTTGCAAATGGTATTATCAGAATGCAAGATGCCATGAAGCCCAAAGCCTGCAGAATTTTTCTTGCAGTTAATTGGGTCTTTGTTGCCATTGTCTTGAAATATTGAGTCAGTTGTAATTGCTTGTCTGGTCTAAGATAATCCTTCTGGGCCGTTGTGTCCAAGCTGGCACCCAGGAATGTAATTTTTTGTGAGGGTACTAGTTTTGACTTCTTTTCGTTTACTGTGTACACCAGACAATTTAGTAGATGCTTCACAAAAGCCAGATGTTGTAAGAGAATGTCTTTTCTTTCTGCTTAGATGAGGCAGTCGTCCAGGTATGGATATATTTGAATTCCTCTTTGTCTGCAGTATGCAATTACTGGTGCCAGGCATTTCGTGAAAACTCTGGGCGCAGTAGGTAAGCCAAAGGGCAGTGCAGAGAATTGATAATAGGTTGAACCTGCAATGAAACGGAGGTATCTTCTGCAACTTTGTCTGATAGGGACATGCAGGTATGCCTCCTTGAGGTCCAACGTTACCAGCCATGCTTCCTTGCCCAACATGGGAAATAGCTGCTGTAGTGTTAGCATCTTGAATTTGGGAACTTGTAAGTGTTTAGAATTGAAAGGTCCAGAATTGGCCTCCAAGCATTTTCTTTTCTGGGTACTAGGAAGAGTCTTGAGTAAAATCCTTGGCCTTGCACTTGAGTTGGTACCCTTAGAATGGCTCTCATGGCCATGAGAGCTGTAATTTGTTTTTGAGCCTCTGCCCTTTGATTTTGTGGCAGGTTTGGCATTCCTCTTTTTATTGGCAAGGTGTGAAAGTGGAATCTGTATCCTCGTAAAATTATGTCTAGGACCCATTTGTCCTTTGTGACCATGTGCCAGTAGTCTGCAAATAGTGCTAGTCTTCCCCCCAAGGGGGCTGACAGAAGAGCTTTGTTTGGCCAGCTGAGGTGCAAGTCATTGAGTTTGCCTTCTGGTGGGTTGAGACCTGTCTTCTCCTCCCTTCTGGGTTGGAGTGCCCCATTGGCGAGGCTTATACTGAGCTTGTGGTTGTCCTGTGCCCCTTGGGCGCCTGTATTTACCCCTCTGAGGTCTGTCAGTGGCTGGAAAAGACCAATTTTTTGTTGGCCAGTTTCTGCTGAAGTGAGGGGGTTGTACTTGTAGGAAATCTTTGACGGTCTGCATTGATTTCACCTTATCTTCCATTTTCTTTAAAACTTCTTCTGCTTTAACACCAAAAAGAACATCCTGCTGTAAGGGAGCATCTAGTAGTTTTGCTTTAACATGATCAGGCAGACTTTGTTCCTTTAACCAGGCATGCCTACGTATAACTGATCCAGTGACAGCTGCTCTGCAAGAGGCCTCTAAAGAATCAAACCCACATTGTAAGGTATGTTTGTCCACCTGCTCAGTGGCGTGCAACAAATCCTGTACTTCTTTCAATTCAGATTGTTGAGGGAGGGTGGTTATCTTTTGTTTTAACCGAGAGATCAGAAATTGCTGATACTTAAGCATATGAAATTGACAGTTTAGTGCTCTCATAGCTGAAGTGGCCGAGGTGTAAACCTTTTTCCCCCATCTGTCTAGTGCTCTTGAATCCCTCTCAGAAGGTACTGGATTTTTAGCCATGGAAGCCTTAGCCCCCTTGGGACCCTGGGAGATGGTCTGGTTCAGCTACTGGGCTTTTGTAAAGGAATTTGTGGGAATCAGGTACTCTGTAGTATCTGTCAGGCTTGGCCAGGGCAGGAGGTAGAGAGTCAGGGTTGAAACTAGATTCTAAACAGACATCATCCACAATGTCCAAAACAGGAGGGATGGCTAGAGGTCTGTGTTGGGGGAGTAAAAGAAACTCTGAGCCTTTTCTTGGAATCAGAGTAATCCTGACCTTCCCAGTGAAAATGTTCCCTCATAGTGCGTAAAGTTTCCCCAAAAGAGTAATCTTCTGGAGGGGAAGCTGAGGGAATAGAGTCCTCAGCATCAGAATCTTCATAAGGAGAGAAGGAATAGTCTTGGTCCTCAGAGGAATCCTAAGAAATAGACAGTTGTTCAGAGGAAGCAGAATCTTCCTCTTGTCTAGGCCTTTTGTCAGGAGGAGGCTGAGAACCCCTGATAAGAGAAATCAAATCTTCAGCCATTTTGAGCATTTGTTTCTTAGGCATAGGGCCTTGAACAGGAGACTGAAGTGAAGCCTTTCGATTTAGAAGGAGTCTTCGACTTGGAAAACGTTTTGACTGTAAGAGTCGTCGGTCTGAAAACACCTTCAGAAACCGATGGTGTTTCAGAAGCACAGACGTCCTTGGAAGGTAAATTGTCGGAAGGGCCTGAAGTAAAAGGCTGCGTCGGCCTAGTACATTCAGTCAAAATATCTGTAGCAGTCTCGGGTTCCAGAACTGCTGTAGTCAGAGGCTGCGTCGGAGCCTCACTGATAACCAGAGAACCGGAGACCGGATCAACAGAGGCCTCGGAATCGGGCTTAGGCCTGGGCTGTCAGTCCTTGTCCCTGCGCTTTTTGTACACGCCGGTAGTCGGTAGTTCCGACGGCATGTTATAGTTAAAATTTCTACCAAAAAAGTGTCGTGCAAAATCAAATAGTCTTTTAATAGTAGGTTTATTAAATCTAGCACAAAAACGACAAGAAGTGACGTCGTGATCAGGGCCTAGGCAAGGTATGCAATAAGAATGAAAATCCTTATGAGGTATTTGCTTCCCACAAGAAATACAATTGTTAACTTTTTCTGACATCGGTCTGAGGCAAGAAAAAAAGTTTCCCCAACGGGGTACTTAGCTTTATAGAAGACTTCGGTCTGAAATTGGAATTCGAAAATCTCAGGAGTCGGCCGACCGGCACTTGCGAACTGCTTCTGCTTCGGGCACCGCGCGGCAAGAAAGACTGGAGAAAATGGCGTCGGTTGCAATATATGTACCCCTGGGGCACTGACGTCAGGGACGAGGCGACAGCAACCGACGTCGGACCAAGACTTTGGAAATCCGGCCGACTGCCGGACCGCCTGACGACAGGATAACCCAAGTGCGATGACTGCAGCCGGGTAACACAATGAACATCTATTGTTTCCAGGCTGTGGCAATGTTGAGTCCAAACACTTTTTAGGTACCACTGAAGTTTCCTCATATGCAATCTTGCATATGGAATTAGTAGAATGCAGGATGCCATGAAGCCCAAAGCCTGCAGAATTTTTCTTGCGGATAACTGGGCCTTTGTTGCCAACAGTTTGAAATAGGTAGTCAGTTGCCTTTGTCTGGCATGAGATAAGCCATCTGGGTAGTTGTATTTAAGCTTGCACCCAGGAATATTATCTCTTGAGAGGGTACTAGTTTTGATTTCTGTTTGTTGACTGTGTACCCTAGGCATAGTAGTAATCTCTTTACAAACGCCAGATGCTGTAGTAGAATGTCCTTGTTCTCTGCTTGAATGAGGCAGTCGTCCAAGTAAGGATATATTTGTATTCCTCTTTGTCTGCAGAATGCAATTACTGGTGCCAGGCACTTTGTGAAGACCCTGGGTGCAGTAGACAAGCCAAAGGGCAGTGCAGAGAATTGGTAGTGCATTGATCCAGCTTTGAATCTGAGGTATCTTCTGTATGTTTGTCTGATGGGGACATGCAGGTATGCCTCTTTTAGATCTAAAGTCACAAGCCAAGCCTTCTTGCCCAACATGGGCAGAAGCTGCTGTAGAGTCAACATTTTGAATTTTGGAATATCCAGATGAGTTTAGAATAGATAAGTCCAGTATTGGTCACCAGGCTTTGTCCTTTCTGGGTACCAAGAACAGTCTTGAATAAAATCCTGGTCCCTGCTCTTGCTCTGGTACTTGTTGAATGGCCCTCATGTCCATGAGGGATGAGACTTGTTTTAGTGCCTCTGCCCATTGATGTTTTGGCAGGTCTGGCCAACCGTTTGCCCTTGGCAGTGTATGGAAGCGAAACTTGTAGCCTTGTGACACTGTTTAAGACCCATTTGTCCTGGGTTATTATGTGCCAATTTTGAGAAAAAAGTGCTAGTTTTCCCCCTAAAGGTGCTGCCAGAAGATAAGTGCTTGGCACAGGCAGGGGGAAGTCATTGGGACCGTTTCCTGTATGGTTGTGATTTGTCTTCTCCAGTTTTGGAGGTAGAAGCACCCCATTGTTTAGACCTGTACGAACCTTGGGGCTGGGATCTGCCTCTAGGGCGTCTGGATCTGCCCCTTTGTGGCCTGACTGTCACTGGAAAGGACCAATTCTTTGTAGGCCAGTGTCTGCTAAATCTTGGTGCCTGTACCTGTAAGAAATCCTTGACTGTTTGCATAGATTTAGCTTTGTCCTCCATTTTCATTAACACCTCTTCTGCTTTAACACCAAACAAAACATCATGCTGCAATGGAGCATCTAATAATTTTGCTTTAACATGATCAGGTAGATTTTGTTCCTTTAACCAAGCATGCCTCCTAAAGACAGAACCTGTAACTGCGGCCCTGCAGGAGGCCTCCAGAGAATCAAAACCACATTGCAAAGTATGCTTTCCAACTTGTTCAGCTGCATGCAATAATTCCTGCATTTCTTTGTTTTCTGCACATTCAGAATTTATCAACATTTTTTGTTTAAGCAGTGACAATATATTGCTGATATTTGAGCATATGAAACTGACAATTTAAAGCCCTTATAGCCAGGGTAGCAGAAGTGTACATCTTTTTTCCCCCATCTGTCCAGTGCCCTAGAATCCCTGTCAGAAGGAGTAGGGTTTTTTGCAGTGGAAGCCTTGACCCCTTTGGGACTCGGAGATGGTTTCTGGGTCAGCACCAGGGTTTTTGAAAAGGAATTTATGAGAGTCAGGAAGCCTGTAGTACCTGTCCGGCTTAACAGGAGCTGGAGGTAAGGAGTCGACTGGACTCTGAAAATACATCATCTACAATGTCTAACATAGGTGGAATAGCTAGGGGCCTGTGTTGTGGTAGTAAAATGAAGTCTCGGAGCCTTTTCTTAGATTCTGAATAATCTTGGCTCTCCCAGTGGAAATGCTCCCTCATGGTATGTAAAGTTTCCCCAAATGAATAATCCTCAGGAGGAGAGGCTTAAGGGATAGATTCTTCAGCATCAGAATCCTCATAGGGAGGAAGAGAGTATTCCTGATCAGAAGAGGAATCAGATGAAATGGAAACCTGATCTGAAGATTCATATTCTGTCTCTTGCCTAGGCCTCTTATCAGGAGGGGGATGGGAACCCCTGATCAAAGTAATTAGGTCTTCGGCCATTTTGAGCATCTGTTTTTTAGGCATGGAGGCCTGTCCATGAGGCTGTTGTACTTGTTTCTTTGTCGTTAAAGGTGCTTTAGTCTTTGCCTTTGAAGCTAAAGTCGTTTCAACATATAATTGAGTAGGTCTGAAAACACCCTCAGAAGCCAATGCCTGCTCAGCGGCTCTAAATCCATCTGAGGGAATAGTTTCCGAAGGTCCAACACCTTGAGCTTCCAGCGGCCTGGTCGACTCCACGTGGGTGTCGGTAGCGGCCTGCGAGTCTAAAGTAGCAGTCGTCAGGGGCTGCGAAGGTGCCCCACTGAGAACCGATGACTGGCTTAGAAGAAGCCTCGTCGTCGGTTTTGGACCTCGGATGCCTGTCCTTTTCCTTGCGTTTCTTGTGAATGCGTTTCTTGTGAATTCCGGTAGTCGGATGGCTATCAGACGACATTGTATAGTTAAATCTTCTGCCAAAATAGTGAAATGCAAAATCGTACCGATGCTTAATAGTGCGTTGGTTAAATCTAGCACAAAACCGACAACTAGCAACATCATGGTCAGGGCCTAGGCAAGGAATACAGTAAGAATGGAAGTCCTTATGAGGTATTTGCTTCCCAACAAGAAATACAATTATTAACTTTTCCGGACATCGGTCTGGTGCAAGAAAAAAAGTTTCCACAACGGGGTACTTAGCTTTTAGTGAAGACTTCGGATCTGAAATTTAAACACGAAAATCTCAGGAGTCGGCCAACCGGCACTTGCGAACTGCTTTTGCTTCGGGCACCGCACGGCAAGAAAGACTGAAGAAAATGGCGTCGGCTGCATCTTTTATACCCCTGGCGCACTGACGTCAGGGAAGAGGCGACAGCAACCGACGCCAGATCTAGACTTTGGAATTCAGGCCGACTGAGGGTAGCCTGCCAGCAGGATAACCCTATTGTAATGACTGCAACAGTGAAACACGAAGAACATCGGATAGTGCGTGTATAGCCTGCTTTGAAGCGTAGGCATCTTCTGCAAGATTCCACGATTGGGATGTGCAGGTATGCTTCCTTTAAATCTAGTGTTTCCAACCAGGCATCTTTGCCTAGCATAGGGAGCAACTGGTGAAGAGTCAGCATTTTGAATTTTGGAATCACCAAAAAGGTGTTTAAGGTAGACAGTTCCAGGATAGAACACCATGAATTGTCTTTTCTGGATACCAGGAAAAGTCTCAAGTAGAAACCTTGTCCCTTTTCCTCTTCTGGTACCAAATGAATAGCCCCCCCCCCATGCTTGAGAGAAGATTCTTGATTTTGGGCCTCTGCCCACTGATTTGGAGGTAGAACTGGCCACCCGCTTGGTGTTGGTAACGTGTGGAAGTGAAATCTGTATCACTGGGACACTATATTTAAAATCCATTTGTCCTGGGTAATGAGTTCCCAGTTCTTTGCATAAAGAGCAATTTTTCCCTCCAAAGGGGCAGTCAGTTGAGAAGTGCTTGGCAGCTTTAAAAAGTAGTAATTGAAAGAGTTTACCATGGGGGGGGGGGTTATTACTCCCAGATTTTGAAGTGGAGGCCCCCCACTGCTTAGTCCTGTGCGTACCCTGAGACTGAAGCCTAGGAGCTCTGCTGGCTCTGGGCTTGGACTGAAGGTCTGGAAGAGGGAGGAAAGGACCAATTCTTGGAAGGCCAATGCCTACTAAACCTTGGAGGTTGTACTTGTAAAAAAATATCTTTAACAGTTAGTACAGATTTAGCTTTTTCCTCCATTTTTGAAGAACTTATTCTACCTTGTTGCCAAAGAGGCAGTCTTGGTTTAAGGGAGCATCCAGTAATTTAGCTTTAACATGATCTGGAAAGGATTGTTCCTTAAGCCAAGCATGCCTTGTAAGTACAGACCCAGTTACAGCAGCCCTGCAAGATGCCTCTAGTGAATCAAAACCACATTGCAAAATATGTTTTCCAACTTGTTCAGCTGAATGCAGTAAATCCTGCAAATCCTTATTTTCAGCACAATCAGCAATCAACATCATTTTCTGTTTAAGCAAACCAATAATGTGTTGCTGACACTAACATATGAAAATGTCAGTTTAAGGCCCTAATGGCCAAAGTTGCAGAAGTGTACACCTTCTTACCCAATCCATCCAGCGCCCTGGAGTCTCTATCAGAGGGGGTAGGATTTTTGGCAGTAGTAGCTTTAATGCCCTTGGATCCCTGTGAAATGGTCCCAGGATCCGCAGTAGGATTTTTAAAAAGGAACTTCTGAGAGTCAGGGACCCTGTAATATCTATCAGGTTTTCTGGAAGCAGGGGGTAGAGAGTCAGGGGCCAAGCTAGATTCCGAAAAGGCATCAACAATGTCTAGTACAGGAGGTATGGCTAAAGGCCTGTGCTGGGGCAGGAGTAAGAAATCCCTAAGCATCTTTTTAGAATCAGTCATTACATTTGGGTAATCTGCTGGCAGGTTGCCCTCAGTCGGCCTGAATTCCAAAGTCTTGGGTCCTGTGTCGGTTGCTGTCTTCTCTTCCAATGACGTCAGGTCACCAGGTGTATAAAACATGCAGCCGACGCCATTTTCTTTAGTTTTTCTTGCTCCCGATGTCAGGTGCCCCCAAAAAGGTAGCAATATTATATATATATATATAAATATATATATAAATATATATATATATATATATATATATATATATATATATATATATATAAATAAATATATATACATGCATCAATATAAACTTTATCTTCATCTACAAGCAAATACACCACATAGGTTGTAGTAGATAGAGAAGGAAAGATTAACTTTAGAATGACAGGGGGATGGCGGGAGGGTAACCTGGACTGCAACAGTGAATACACTCTAACAAACATTTATGGTAAGTGTACACAACTGTACTATATTCTTCGTGTTTCACTGCTGCAGTCATTACATTTGGGTAGAATCCCAAAGCTATGGTTGGGAGGCTGGAGCTAAACAGCATTAGGTGCGGCTAGAAGGCCCTGCAGCGGCAAAGTCTGCCCTGGACTTAAAGTAGAGAGGCAAATGGTAATGCTTTGTAAAGGTGTGAACAGAACTCCAAGTAGCAGCCTCTAGAATGTCTTTGGTTGGTTCTCCTCTGAGAAAGGCTGCTGAAGCAGCTGCAGCTCTGGTGGAATGAGACCTAATGCCCTTGGGCACAGGTTTACCACGGTGTAAGTAGCAGAAAGGGATGTAGTGGCTTATCCACTTGTAAATTGTCTGCTTTGAAATAGCCTTTCCTTCTGATCCTGCAGCATATGACACTAGTAATTGCTCAGTATTTCTTAGAGCTTTAGTCCTGCTCAAATAGAATCTTAGCTGTCTGTGTACGTCCAAGGAATGCAGAATTATCTCCCCTTTGTTCTGTGGATTTGGATAAAAAGTTGGCAGATGAATTGTTTAAGAGCCACACTGGAAACCACCTTAAGTATAAAAGTAGGATTTGTCCTCAGAGACACCCTGTCTGGGTGAAATATGATAAAAGGCTCTACAGCCATGAGGGCCTGTAGCTCTGAAACTCTTCTTAAGTAACTGCTAGTAGCAGAGCTGTCTTCCATGATAAGAACTTTACGTCAGCGGTAGCAACTGGTTCAAATGGAGGCAGGGTGAACTTTTCCAACACATAATTGAGGTCCCATGCAGGTAGCGGTGATCTTCTAGGAGGCCTTAAATTTTTGGCTCCTCTAAGATACTGCTTTAGTAAAAGATGAGAAGAGATTGGTGGCTCTGTATTGTAATGAGCCGAAATGGCAGAGGCATGGATTTCGATTGATGAGAAGGATGGGCCTTTGTCAAGCATCTCAGTTAAGTATTGTAATATCTGAGGAATCTGCTGTTCTGCTTTATCAGTTCCTTGTGCTCTATTCCAAGCACAGAATCTCTTCCATTTGTCAGCATAAGTTTTTCTAGTACTAGGCCTTCTGGCTTCCCAAATGACAGCCATCACAGCTTTACTGAGAGGTGTCGTTTGTATGATTACATGATTAGCCATGCTGCCAGGTTCAGAGTCTGTAGTTGATTGTGCAGGATCTGATTGTTTTGCTGGGACAGTAGATGTTTTCTTTGAGGCAAGATTCAAGCTGGGTATTGAGACAAGTTCCTTAGGATTGGGTACCAGTATTGGCGGGGCCAGTTCGGGGCAATTAATATCATCTTTGGCTTCTCTTGTCTGACTTTTAGGAGGACCTTGGGTAGAAGAGGCAGAGGAGGAAAGGCATAAACTGATAGGTTTTTCCAACTGAAGGAAAGGGCGTCCACTTTCCATGCTTGTCTGTGATAAGTCCTTGTGCAGAATCTTTTCAATTGATAATTTTGAGGAGAGGCAAATAGATCTATGTCTGGGCTCCCCCATTTCTCTGTTATGCGGAAGACTTGTGGATTTAGTTTCCACTCGTGAGGATCCATAAGGTTTCTGCTTAAATAGTCTGCCAGAGTGTTTTGTTTTCCTGGCAGGAATTGAGATTGAAGATGTATTTGGTAGGTCAAAGCTGTGTCCCACAGTGCCATGGCTAATCTGCAGAGGGGGTATGAGTGTGTGCCCCCTTGCTTGTTTATATACCACATGACTGTGGTGTTGTCCGTCTTTATCAGTAGTTGTCCTGGATTAATTAAGTCCTTGAAGGCTGTTAGGGCATTGTGAACAGCTAGCATTTCTTTCTGGTTGATATGTAGATGCATTTGCTTTGGTGCGCATATGCCCTGAATGCATCCTTCCTGCCATGTGGGCCCCACAAGCATAATCTGATGCGTCTGTTAAGGTTTGGCTGGCAGGGGGTAGAGTGAAGGGCCGTCCCATGTTTTGGTGACAGGCCCTTGCCCACCATAGAAACTCCTGTTGCAGGAAGGGAATGAGAGGAATCAGTTTCCAGACTGTGTGAATGTTGACTCCATAAACTTTTTAGGTACCATTGAAGTTTCCTCATATGCAGTCTTGCATATGGAATTAGCAGGATGCAGGATGCCATGAAGCCAGAGCCTGCAGAATTTGTCTTGCAGAAGACTGGGTTTTTGTTGCCATCAGTCTGAAATAAGTAGTCAGTTGCCTTCATCTGGCTTGAGGTAAGCCATCTGGGCAGTTGTATTCAAGCTTGCATCCAGGAATGTTATCTTTTGAGTGGGTACCAGTTGTGATTTCTTTTCGTTTATTGTGTACCCTAGGCATAGTAGAAGCCTTTTCACAAATGCCAGGTGTCGAAGAAGAGTGTCCTTGTTCTCTGCTTGAATGACACAGTTGTCCAAGTCAGGATATATTTGTATACTTCTTTGTCTGCAGAATGCAATTACTGGTGCCAGGCACTTTGTAAAGACCCTAGGCGCAGTAGATAAGAAAAACGGCAGTGCAGAGAATTGGTAATGCATTAAGCCAGCCTTGAATCTGAGGGATCTTCTGCACGACTGTCTTATTCGGACATGCAGGTATGCCTCTTTTAGGTCTAAAGTCCCCAGCCAAGCTTTCTTGGCCAGCATGGGCAGAAGCTGCTGCAAAGTCAGCATTTTGAATTTTGGAATGTCCAGGTTTAAGGCCCTGATTGCCAAGGTTGCAGATGTATAAACCTTTTTTCCCCATCTGTCCAGTGCCCTTGAATCTCTGTCAGAGGGGGTAGGATTTTTTGCGGTTGAGGCCTTAACTCCCTTTGGACCCTGTGAAATAGTTTCAGGATCAGCAGCAGGGTTTCTAAATAAAAATGTATGAGTCAGGGACCCTGTAATATCTGTCAGGCTTACTGGGAGTTGGAGGTAAGGAGTCAGGGGTCAGAGGCTTGACTCCAAAAACACATCATCCACAACGTCTAAAACAGAAGGAATGGCTAAAAGCTTGTGCTGAGGGAGAAGGAAATCCCTGAGCCTCTTTTTTGATTCTGAGAAGTCTTGACTCTCCCAGTGAAAATGCTCCCACAAAGTATGCAAGGTTTCTCCAAATGAATAATCCTCAGAAGGAGATGCAGATGGAATAGACTCCTCAGCATCAGAATCCTCATAGGGAGGTAAAGATAATTCCTGATCAGAAGAGGAATCAGAAGAAATAGAAACCTGATCTGAAGATTCATAATCAGTGTCTTGCCTAGGCCTCTTATCTGGAGGGGGATGGGTACCCCTGATCAAGGTAATAAGGTCTTCAGCCATTTTGATCATCTGTTTTTTAGGCATAGAGGCCTGTGCACGTGGCTCAGGTGTCGTTTTTTTAGTTTTAGAAGTTGCTTTTGTCTTTGATTTTGCAGCTGTCATCGGTTTGATATACAAATGTTGAGGTCTGAATACACCCTCAGAAGCCGGTGCCTGCTCAGCGGCTCCGGATCCATCAGAGGGAGATGCATCCGTCGGTCCAATACCTTGAGAATCTTGCGGCATGCCGGACTCCACATGGGTGTCGGTAGAGGCCTGCGACTTGAAGGTAGCGGGTATCAGGGGCTGCGAAAGCACCTCACTGAGTACCGGTGACTGGCTTAGGAGAAGCTTCGTCGGTTTAGGATCTCGACTGCCTTTCCCTGTCCTTTTCTTTGTGTTTTTTTATATACTTCGGTAGTCGGATTGCTATCCGATGATATTTCTGGGTAGTTAAATCTGTTTCCAAAATACTTTAATGCAAAAATATACCGACGTTTAATATTGCGTTGGTTAAATCTAGCACAAAACAGACAGCCAGGCACATTGTGATCAGGGCCTAGGCAAGGAATACAGTATAAAAATGGAAATCCTTATGAGGTATTTGCTTCCCACAAGTAATACAAGTATTAACTTTTTCTGACATTGGTAAAAAGCAAGAAAAAAAAAAGTTTCCCCAACAGGGTACTTAGCTTTAGTGAAGACTTTGGTTCTGAAACTCAAACTCGAACATTTCAGTAGTCGGCCGACTGGCACTTGCGAAATGCTTCTGCTTCAGGCACCGCGCGGCAAGAAATACTAAAGAAAACTGCATCGGCTGCATGTTTTATACCCCTGGCGACCTGATGTCATGGAAGAGAAGACAGCAACCGACGCAGGACCCAAGACTTTGGAATTCAGGCCGACTGAGGGCAACCTGCCAGCAGATTACCCAAACGTAATGACGGCAACAGTGAAACACGAAGAACATCTGCACTATGTTCTTCGTGTTTCACTGTTGCAGTCATCACACTTGGGTGAATTCCCAAAACTGAAGGTGGGTGGAGGCAGTCAAGAAGAGTTAGGGCTGGCTAGTATGCCTTGCAAGACTACTGTTGCAAATCCTGCCCTGGATTTGGAAAAGATAAGCTGGTGGTAATGTTTGGTGAAGGTGTGTACAGAACTCCAGGTAGCAGCATCCAGGATGTCCCTGGTAAGGACTCCCCTGAGAAATGCTGTAGAGGTAGATGTTGCCCTAGTGGAATGTAATCTGACCCCCTGAGGGGTTGGTTTCCCCATGGTGCTTGTAGCAGAAATGGATGCATTGTGCTATCCATTTGGAAATGGTTTGTTTTGAAATGGCCTTGCCCTCTGCCCTTGTTGCAAAGCCGACTAGTAGCTGGTCAGATTTTCTGAAGGGCTTGGTCCTATCAAGGTAGAATCTGAGCTGTCTGTGCACGTCCAAGGAATGCAGGATCTTTTCTCCTTTAGCTTGAGGATTAGTGAAGAAGGCTGGCAAATGGACGGATTGATTGAGAGCCACAGTGGACACCACTTTAGGCACAAAGGAAGGGTTAGTCCTGAGGGAAACCCTGTCAGCATGGGAAATAATCAAGGGTTCCACAGCCATCACTGCTTGTAGCTCAGACACTCTTCTAGCTGAAGTGATGGCTAGAAGCACGGCTGTTTTCCAAGAGAGGAATTTTAACTCTGCTGATGCAGCAGGCTCAAGGGGGGGGGGGGGGGGCATGAGCTTTTCCAGTACAAAGTTAAGGTCCCAAGCAGGGGTAGGTGCTCTCCTTGGTGGCCTTAAGTTGTTTGCCCCTCTCAGGGGCTGTTTGATAAGAGGGTGCAAGAAGAGAGAGGTGGCTCAGTGCTGTAATGAGCAGAAATGGCTGAGGCATGTATTTTAATGGAGGAGAAGGACAGGCCTTTGTGGAGTAGATCTGCTAAGTAATCCAGGATAAGAGGCAGAGAGGGCAGTGTTGTGTCCTCTCCTTTAGATTGAATCCATAGCAGAACCTTTTCCACTTATCAGCATAGGATTTTCTTGTACTGGGTCTTCTGGCTTCAAGAATGACATCCAGCACCTGTTTGCTTAAGGTTGCTGGGGGAGAATTCAAAGAATAAGAATAAGCCAGGCTGCAAGATTTAGGGTTTGCAGTTGTGGATGCACAATCTGTCCCTCCTGCTGAGAGAGGAGGGTTGGATTCTGGTGTAGGTGCCAGGGTGGCACCGATGTCAGGCTGCAAAGGAGTGGGTACCAGTGCTGGTGTGGCCAGTCCGGGGCAATCAAAATTGTCCTTGGTCTGTCCTGTTTTACCTCGAGTAATACTATTGAAAGGAGGGGCAGAGGGGGAAAGGCATAGACTGAGAGATTTACCCACTGACAAGTTAGGGCATCCACTTTCCAGGCCCTGCTGTGAGGATTCCTGGTGCAGAATTTGCTGAGTTGGTGGTTGTAGGGGGAGGCAAAGAGATCCACCTCTGGGGTCACCCATTTCTGTATCAGAAGGTTGAAGGTGCTGTGCTCCAATTGCCACTCGTGTGGGTCTAGAAGATTTCTGATTAAGTCGTCTGCCAGTAAGTTTGTTTGCCTGGCAGGAAATGAGTTTGCAGATGGACTTTAATGTCCAAGGCAGTGTTCCACAGGGCCATGGCTAGCCTGCAGAGTGGGTAGGAATGGGTCCCCCACCACTTGCTGATATACCACATAACTGTGTTGTCTGCTTTTATTAGCAGTTGTCCTGGAAAGATTAAGGATCTGAAAGCTGTCGGGGTACTCTGTACAGCTAGCATCTCTTTTTGATTGATGTGCAGATGAATTTGACTTGGGCTCTAGTGGCCCTGAATACATATTCCGTCCATGTGTGCCCCTTGGGCATAGTCTGATGCTTCTGTGATTAGGGTCTGGGTGGCTTGGGGTTGAGTAAATGGCAGTCCCTTGTTGTGGTTGCATGCTTCTGCCCACCAGAGGAACTCTGTCCTTAGGGTGCGATAGGAATGACTGTGTCCAGGTCCAGAGAATGTTGACACCAAAAGTTTCCTCATATGCAGTCTTGCATATGGAATCAGCAGTATACATGAGGCCATGAACCTTAGGGCATGCAGTATTTTTCTTGCAGATAGATGGGTTTTGGTGGCCATTTGTTTGAAGTAGTCTGTCAGATAGACTTGTTTTTCTGAGGTGAGGAATGCCATCTGGGAAGTTGTGTAAAAGCTTTCTCCCAGGAATACAATCTTTTGACTGGGTATTAGTTTTGATTTATTTTCGTTAATGGTGTACCCCAAGGAAGTGAAAAGGTTTTTCACAAATGTCAGGTGCTGCAGCAGCAATTCCTGACTGTCCGCCTGAATCAGGCAGTCGTCCAAGTATGGGTAAATTTGGATATTTCTCTGCCTGCAGTATGCAATGACTGGAGCCAGGCATTTTGTGAATACGCTGGGCACAGTAGATAGGCCAAAGGGAAGTGCAGAGAACTGATGATGCATAGACGCTGCCGTGAAACAGATACTTCCTGCATGATTTCCTTATGGGGATATGCAGATAGGCTTCTTTTAAATCTAGGGTGACTAACCAGGCATCCTTGGCTAGCATAGGAAGAAGTTGTTGCAGGGTAAGCATTTTGAATTTTGATACTACCAGGAAGGTGTTGAGAATGGAAAGATCCAGGACTGGGCACCAAGAGCCCTCTTTCCTGGGTACCAGGAAGAGTCTGGAGTAGAATCATTGACCCCTCTCTTCTTCTGGAACCGGCTGAATAGCTCTGATATTGAGCAGGGAAAGTACTTGGTTTTGAGCCTCTGCCCACTGGTTTGGAGGAAGGTCTGGAAATCCACTTGGGGTTGACAGTGAATAGAAATAAACAATGCCTTCCACATTTTCAGACCACAAAATGATTGTGTGAGAACCAAAAGAGAAGTATCCATCTTCTAAGATAAATACACGTCTAGATTGCTTAGACGGGGAAACTCCACGGAGTTACTCCAAGTTCAACTAACTGTGGGTTCATAGGTTTGTACTAGGCTATCTGCCCTGGGGCATTTATAAGCCTAGCCAGAGTGTGTGTGGCTTTCACCACCCCTTAGGATGAGAATACTACGCCCTTTTAGGGTTTAGTTTACTGTGCCTCTGTCTAGTAGTGACACAGAGATGACCCCCGGGGTAAACCTACGATCTCCCATCCACTCGTCAAGACTCCTCTTGAATAGAGTTAGTGAGGGGCTCTGCCTAACATGGATTGGGATTCTGTTCCAGAGTGTAGGGAGCCTCTGGGTTATGAATCTGTCCCTCCAGCACGTCCTATTTATTTCTGTGTTGAGGTTTAAGTCTCTTGCTCTCGTGGCTCTGGTGGATTTGGATTTACTGAGGTGGAGCATGTCCATTAATTCCGGACTGGACATGGCCTTGTACGTCAGGCACAGATCACCTCTGAGTAGGCGGTATGCGACTGAATAGAGCTGGAGTTTTTTCAGTCGGGCAGCATATGACATAAGTTTAAGACCCTTTATTCTCTTGGTGAGGAACTTTTGGGGTCTTTCCAACTGCTGCAGGTGTCGGGTAAGATACATCCCAAATGGGGTAAGATCCTCCCTTCAAGTCATCATTAGTTATACATACCCTTCAATGAACCAAGATACTCGCACTGCTTATTTGGACCTATCAAATTGCAATCAAACACTCTAGTCATGGGAGATTTTTAACTATCCCTCCATTGAATGGGAAATCTATACGAGTACCAACATGCTTGCACAAAAGTTCCTGGACTTTAACACTAATGCCCTGCAACAAATAGTATGCAACCCCACAAGGGGCTCAAATATTCTCAACCTGGTCCTCACCCAACATGGGTGACCACTGCACCACCCCAAGTATAGAGTGCAATGAAAAAGTACTTGCACCCTTCCTGATTTTTTATTTTTTTTGCATGTTTGTCACACTTAAATGTTTCAGATCAAACAAATGTACATATTAGACTAAGATAACCCAAGTAAACACAAAATGCAGTTAAGTGATGATTATATTTAAGGTAAAAAAACACTATCCAAACCTACACATGGCCCTATGTGAAAAAGTAATTGCCCCTAAACCCAACAACTGGTTGCGCCACCCTTAGCAGCAGCAACTGCAATCAAGCGTTTGCAATAACTGACAATGAGCCTTTCACATCGCTGCTGAGGTATTTTGGCCAACTCTTCTTTGCAGAATTGTTTTAATTCGGCCATAATGGAGGGTTTCCAAGCATGAACTGCCTTTTTAAGGTCATGCCACAGCATCTCAATTGGATTAAAGTCCGGGCTTTGACTAGGTCACTCCAAAACCTTCATTTTGTTTTAAGCCATTCAGAGGTGGACTTGCTAATGTGTTTTGGATCATTGCCCTGCTGCAGAACCCAAGTGTGCTTCATCATGAGATCACGAACTGATAGCCGGACATTCTCCTTCAGGATTTTTTGGTAGAGAGCAGAATTCATGGTTCCATCAATCACAGCAAGTCGTCCAGGTCCAGAAGCAGCAAAACAGTCAGAGACCATCACATTACCACCACCATGTTTGACTGTTGGCATGATGTTCTTTTTCAGAAATGCTGTGTTACTTTTACGCCAGATGTAACAGGACGCACACCTCCTAAAAAGTTAAACTTTTGTTTTGTCAGTCCACGGAATATTTTCCCAAAAGACTTGGGGATCATCAAGATGTTTTTTGGCAAAAGTGATACGAGCCTTTATGTTCTTTTTGGTCAGCAGTAGTTTTTGCCTTGGAACTCTGCCATACATGCCATTTTTGCCCAGTCTCTTTCTTATGGTTAAGTCATGAACACTGACCTTAACTGAGGCAAGCGAGGCCTGGAGTTCTTTAGGATGTTGTTCTGGGTTCTTTTCTGACCTCTTGGATGAGTCAACGCTGTGCTCTTGGGGTAATTTTTGTAGGTCGGCCACTCCTGGGAAGCTTCACCACTGTTCCACGTTTTCTCCATTTGTGGATAATGGCTCTCACCGTGGTTCGCTGGAGTTCCAAAGCTTTAGAAATGGCTTTGTAACCTTTTCCAGACTAATAAATGTCAATTACTTTGTTTCTTATCTTTTCCAGAATTTCTTTAGATTGCGGCATGATGTCTTCCTATTTGGGATCTTTTGGCCTACTTCACTTTGTCTGACAGGTTCTATTTATGTGATCTCTTGATTCAACATGTCTGGCAGTAATCAGGCCTGGGTGTGGCTAGTCAAATTGAACTTAGCTTTCCCAAAAATGTGATTAACCAAAATTACTGCATGATTTAACAAGGGGGGCAATTATTTTTTCAAATAGGGCCACGTAGGTTTGGATATTTTTTTTTTCTTAAATAAAACTCATCACTTAAAAACTGCATTCTGTGTTTATTTTGGTTATCTTTGTCTAATATTGTCTAATATTTAAATTTGTTTGATGACCTAAAACATTTAAGTGTGACAAACATGCAAAAAAATAAGAAATCAGGAAGGGGGCAAATACATTTTCATTGCACTGTAGGACCCTCACTGGTTAAATCTCATCACAAATCAGTCACATCTTTAGTAGCTATAACACCGGAACCCCTCTTAGGTGAAGTCAGGCAAAATAATTTCAAAGCTAATGATACCCTCCCCTAAGGGATGGCATAAATAATTTCCGAACTCCTGTTCCCAAAGATTGTTTGACTAGGCCACTCCAAAACCTTCATTTTGTTTTTTTAAGCCATTCAGAGGTGGACTTGCTAGTGTGTTTTGGATCATTGCCCTGCTGCAGAACCCAAGTGTGCTTCAGCATGAGATCACGAACTGATAGCCGGACATTCTCCTTCAGGATTTTTTGGTAGAGAGCAGAATTCATGGTTCCATCAATCACAGCAAGTCGTCCAGGTCCAGAAGCAGCAAAGCAGTAGAGCAACACGGGTGACCACTGCACCACCCCAAGTATAGAGTGCAGCAGGGCAATGATCCAAAACACACTAGCAAGTCCACCTCTGAATGGCTTAAAAAAACAAAATGAAGGTTTTGGAGTGGCCTAGTCAAACAATCTTTGGGAACAGGAGTTCGGAAATTATTTATGCCATCCCTTAGGGGAGGGTATCATTAGCTTTGAAATTATTTTGCCTGACTTCACCTAAGAGGGGTTCCGGTGTTATAGCTACTAAAGATGTGACTGATTTGTGATGAGATTTAACCAGTGAGGGTCCTACAGTGCAATGAAATGCTCTGTACAAACACTTACACAAATGTATGAGACAGCTGTACCTGATAGGATCAAAACAAGATTCTCAGGAAAAGACAAGCCTACCTGGGCGACACCTAGCATTAATAACTTGTACAACAAGAGTAAGAAGTTGCATTCTAAGAATAAAAGAGAGAAGTCCCAGCATTGGAAGAACATCCTTCTCTGCTTGAACAAATAAGACAACTTGTAAGAGCCTTGAAGAGCAACTTCAAAAAAAATTTAACAACCATAGGCAACAATAATCGTAAGGCATTCTTCAGCTATACCTGTAACCTAAAAGGTAGGTCAACAGACATGTGCTGAACTAGCTGTGAAAGGCATCTCACACACTGATCCTGCGAAAAAAACTAACCTATTAGCTTACAGGTTTGGCAAATAATTTCACCCCATACCCTCCAAACATTCCACAAAGCATTTCTTCTACATCTCCCCTACCTTGCATCTACAAATAACAAGTCATTAAAGCTCTCTCAAAGGCCAAAAAACACAGCCCCTATGGGACCGAATGGCATCCCAGGTTGCGTTTTAAATGGTCTAAAAAAACAAGTTATGTATTCCCCATAATGCTGCATGTCAGTTGTTGCTCATTTGTCTTCAACCTGTTGGACCTGTAAGAAGACAGATCTGAGACAGATCTGACTTTGCTGCATTTCTCCAGCATCAGATCTGAGCTCCAAACTCCTGCCCTATCCAGAATGCCCTCCCCCCGTCTCCATCCTCCCTTCAGATCAAGTTTGCTGCCCACAAAAAGGTTTACCCCGGGAATCATCTCTGTGTCACTGCTGGACAGAGGCACAACAAACTAATGGGCACAGTATTTTTTCATATAAGGGGTAGCGTAAGTCACAAAAATTTGGGCTAGGCTTATAAATGCCTTAGGGCAGATAGCCTAGTATAAACCTATGAACCTATGAACAATAGCAACCCAACCTGACATCTTACTCCTTGGGCTAAAATCCCAGACAGCATCATAAGGAATGACCTTTATGTCAAAGAAAGGGCCATATCTTTTCCAGCCAGACCACCATACACCCATATAACACAGGGCGAAGGAGGAAGGGAAGGTTTAAGACAAATGAAGAGCAACAACGCATATGGAACTTTATGGTGAGTACATAGCTTCTTTATCTGAAGTTGTTGTCTTCATTTGCTCTTCAACCTGTGGGACAGTCCCCAGCTACCAAACACCTCGGAGGCCCTCATGGAAGGATATTCCGTAACAGGGCACAGCCAAAGGATGTCCTACTTCTGAAGAAAAGATCCAACTTGTAATGGGAGATGAAAGTATGGGAAGATGCCCAGGTAGCCGCAGAGCAAATGTCATCCAAGGAAACTCTGGACCAAATGCCCAGAGCAAATGTCATCCAAGGAAACTCTGGACCAAAAGGCAGTGGAAGTAGCCACAGACCTAGTAGAATGTGCTTTAACTTGACCTGGCTGAGACCATCCTTTGGTTGAATATGCCAAGCATATACACTGAGAAATCCAACGAGCAACAGTGACTTGATACAGGCTTCCCTAAATAGGGCTTAGAATAGGAAACAAAAAGTTGATCGGACTTGCGGAAGGCCTTTGTTCTGTGTAAATAAAATGTAATTGTCTATGAACATCCATCAGAGGCAATTTATACTCTCCCTTATTCTGAAAGTTCTGAAAGAAGACAGGGAAGTTGATAAAGTACAGTTGTGTACACCATAAATGTAGACGTTCCGAGTGTATTCACTGTTGCAGTCATTAGATTTGGGTTATCTGCTTGCAGGTAGCCCTCAGCTGGCCCGATTACCAAAGTCTTGGGTCCTGCGTCGGTTGCAGTCTCTTCTTCCATGACGTCAGGTAGTCAGGGGTATAAAGCATGCAGCAGACGCCATTACATCAGTTTTTCTTGCCCCAGATGTCAGGTGCCTCCATCATGGGAAGCAATTATACACAAGGTTACACCTCCAATTATAAGCAAATACACCAGAAAGCTTAAATACAAGAAGAGAGGTATAGCAAATAGAAGTCAGGGGGCTGGTAGGAGGGTAACCAGGACTGCAACACTGAATACACTCGAACATCTACATTTACAGCAAGAAGTTCTCTGGTTCGATCCTCGGCTGGGGTGCCTTCTGTGCAGAGTCTGCATGTCCTCCTTGTGGTCGCGTGGGTTTCCTCTGGGTGCTCCGGTTTCCTCCCACATCCCAAAGACATGCTGCAGGTGGACTGGACACTCTAAATTGGCCATAGGTGTGGGTGTGTGTGCTTTCTGTGGAAGGTTGGGTGCCGGGCTGGCAACACGACACAAACTCCACTGCCAATCATGAGTGGACATGTGATCTGCTGTGGTGACCCCTAACCGGGAAAAGCCAAAAGAAGAAGATCATCTACATTTATGTAAGTGTACACAGAGTACAGTTGTGTACCTACCATAAATGTAGATGTTCGAGTGTATTCACTGTTGCAGTCATTACAATTAGGGTTATCCTGTGGCAGGCTACCCTCAGTCGGCCTGAATTCCAAACTCTAGGTCCAGCGTCAGTTGCTGTCACCTCCTCCCTGACGTCAGTGCGCCAGGGGTATAAAAGATGCAGCAAACGCTGCAAAACTGAGGTGGAATCCTTCAAAGCCCCCGGGCCTGTGGAAAATACAGCCCAGACCGCAGAATCCTTTATAAACACATTCTATGAACACCTTCAGGAATGCATGGATCATGCGATCCCAAATAAAATCAAGACCCAATCCTCCAAAGGCAGACGTCCTGTCTGGTGGACCCCAGCCATAAACAAACTATACAATAGAAGGAGAAAGCTACTAAATGATAAAGCAAAATCCCAAAAAGGGAAGGCATCACTGATCAGTATTAGCAAAAAACTACGGGCACACATAAAATTGTCTAAGGCCAGCTTCGAGAGAAAAATTGCACAGGACACTAAGGATAATCACAAGGCTTTCTTTAGTTATGTTAGGAACCTGGGTGGTTATTCCCAGATATGCTCAGAATTAGTCCAAAATGACAAAAAATACACCGAACCCACAGACATTGCCAACATCCTAGCTGACAGGTTCAGTGCAAACTTCTCCCCCCCCTCCCCACCAAAAGGGCAAATATCTATCCCAGCAGAGTGCTGCCCCCCTGACATCTCAGATGCTCAGGTAAGAGCCGCCTCTCAAAAGCAAAAACACAGCATCAATGGGACCAGATGGTGTCCCGGCTGCGTCCTACATGAACTCAAAGAAGAGCTAAACCCAAACATAAAACTACTGTTCAATCTCAACCTTACTACAGGATATGTGCCCAAAGAGTGGCGTACAGCAACAGTGGTCCCTCTCCATAAAGGTGGTGCCTCAACGGATCCTGAAACTATCGCCCCATAAGCCTGACTAGCTTGGTCTGCAAAGCTATGGAAAGGATCATCATGGACCTCATAAATAAAGATATTGGGGACCGGATCCTACCCAGTTCGGCTTTGTTAAGGGCAGATCCTGCCTCTTAAACCTGGTTGATTTCTTTGAAACAGTCACCAAGGCCATTGACGAGGGGAAGGTGGTCCACACAGCCTACCTGGACCTCGCAAAAGCCTTCGATAATAACCCACTGGCATTATAGATAAGCTCACCAGCTTAAATATAAACCCCTATGTCACTAGATGGATTGCAAACTGGCTCAAGGACAGAACCCACATGGTTAGAATTGCTGGAGCCATGTCAGACTCCAAACCAGTTACAAGTGGTGTCCCACAAGGCTCAGTCCTGGGACCTCTCTTGTTCGGTATATATTTCTCGGAGGTACAGGCCAACACGCAGGACTGTGGCTGACCAAGTTCGCAGATGACTGCAAACTGGGTGCCATAATCGACTCTCCAGCCGACACAAGCATCCTCCAAAAGGGCCTCATAGAAACAGGACAACTGGTGCCAGAGCCATGGCCTCAAGCTAAATGCCAAAAGTGTATAGTCATCCCCTTTGGCAAAACAAAGTGCCACAAATTACCACATAGGTGGAAATCCATTAAGTACAGAAGAAGTAATTAGGACCTGGGGACCCAAGTTGATAGCAAACTCTCATTTGACAACCACGTACAAAGTGGTTAGAAAACATTTTATATAGCCCACCTAATCATGAAGGGATTCACATCTAGATCAGGGAGGTCATCGTGCCTCTTTACTCATCCCTCATCAGGCCCATAATTGAGTAAATGCCCCTTTGGGATGTACCTTACCAGACACCTGCAGCAACTGGAAAGACCCCAAAAGTACCTCACCAAGAGGATCAAAGGCTCAAACAGATGCCATATGCTGCCCGTTAAAGAAACTCCAGCTCTACTCAGTGGCATACCGCCTGTTCAGAGGAGATCTGTGCCTGACGTGAAAAGCCATGTCCAACCCGAATTAATGGACATGCTGCACCTCAGAAAATCCAAATCCCATCGAGCTACGCGCTCGAGAGACTTGAACCTCAGCACTGAAATAAATAGGACATGCTGGAGGGACAGATTCATAACCCAGAGGCTCCCTTCACTCTGGAATAAAACCCCAGTCCAGGTTAGGCAGAGTCCCTCATTGACTCTCTACAAGAGGAATCTTGATGAGTGGATGGGAGATCGTAGGTTTACCCCGGGTATCACTTCTGTGTCACTGTTAGATAGAGGCACAGTATACTAACCTCGAAAAAGGGCATAGCAAAATAAATTTAAAATGGGTGGCGAAAGCCAAACACATTCTGGCTAGCCTTATAAATGCCCTAGGGCAGATAGCCTAGTATGAACCTATGAACCTAAGAATCTTTTACACAATTTTGTAGACGCTAGAGATCCTAATCCGTCTCCCACATGAAAATGGGATATTGCTGCCAACTGTACTTATACCGTTGATGCACTGGCCCCTTGTTCAAATATCATGGACAAAAAATCCAAGACTGTAGGAATCGGAACAGTAAAAGGGTTGAGACCCTGGCTGTTAGCCCAGATAGAAAATAGTTTCCACTTGCTATTATAGATTTTCCTGGTGGACGGTTTATGAGCTGCTACCAGAATAGTTTTCACTGGTGACGAGATACTGGGAGTCCTTGCCATTAGTGGAACTGGATCAACCAAGCCGCGAGCTTGAGGTTTACTAGGTTCGGTTTTGGGCACCCCGTTGGATGCAATATCAGATCTGGAATGGGATCCAGGATTAAAGAGGAGGAGAGACTGTGAGACCGCAGGTATGGAAACCAGATTTGACGAGGCCAGAATGGGGCTATGAGGATAACTTTGCTCCCCAACCGTGCGGCTTTCTGAATGAACTTCGCCATGAGCGGAAGCGGGGGGTAAGCATAGAGTAGACCGGGAGGCCAAGCATGAATCAGAGCGTCTCTGGGGCTCTCCCCTTCTGGGGGAAGAATTGCGAAGAACTCGCTGCATTGTGTGTTTTGGGGGGTAGCAAAAAGATCGCAGCAAGGCCAACCCCACTTGTGGAAAATTTCCTTCGCAACTTTCGGATTGAGAGACCACTCGTAAGAACTGAGAATTACTCGACTCAATTTGTCTGCCAGAATGTTGGATCGTCCTGGAATGTGCGTTGCTATCAGAAAGCGGTTGGTGGATATCGCCCATTCCCAAACTCTCATGGCTTCTCGACAAAGAGGGTAGGATATGGTTCCCCCTTGTTTGTTTATATACCAGACCACTGACATATTGCCTGTCTCTATTGCAATCGTTCCTAGAAGAAGAAGGTCTTGGGAGAGCCTGCAACGCTACAAGCACCGCCCTCATCTCCAGAACATTTATGTGCAAGGCGGCCTCCGACAAAGTCCACGTACCTTGGACGTTTCTGCCCAAACAATGCCCCCCCCCACCCTAGGCGAGAAGCATCCGTGGTTAACGTGGCCTGGGGAGGGGGAATCACAAAGGGTCTCCCTTGCCTGAGTTCTGGGGAGTGAAGCCACCAAAGGAGGGATTCCCTGCAAACCCTGCTCAGGGGGATGGGAGTGTTCAATGGGTGGAGTAACAGTGACCATTGAACTTGGAGTGTCCACTGTAATATACGCATCCTTAGGCGAGCATGGAGAGAGAGGCCGATAGCCGCTGCCATAGAGCCTAGTGCTCTCAGGACTAACTCCGCCGGCGGAGCTTTAGTGCGAAGAAGAGCCAAAACTTGGAGTGAGAGGCTGGACAGCCTGTCCGAGGTCAAGAAGGCCCGAGAAGATCGGGAATCTAGCCTGGCTCCTATGAAATCTAATGCTTGCACAGGATGAAGAAAAGACTTCGGTATGGTTGACTGAAATGCCCAAGCTGTCGGCAAGAGACAGAACATAGTCCCTCGCGGTACAAAGTTGATGCCTGTTGGTTGCTGTGAGGAGCTAGTCGTCTAGGTACGGAAAGACCCTTATGCCCTGAAGCCTCAGGTGGGCCGCAACCACTGCCATGACTTTGGTGAACACCCTGGGGGCTGAGGTGAGTCCGAACAGAAGGACCCGGAACTGGTAATGACTGGCCCCCTAGCCGGAAGCGGAGGAACCTCCTGGAAAGTCTGTCCATTAGAATGTGGTAGTACGCGTCCTTGAGGTCTATAGAGCACATCCAGTTGTTCTCCTGCATTAATGGGAGAATAGATTGTAGAGTGACCATCCGGAACTATTCTTTGGGGACAAACATGTTCAGGGCGGACAAGTCTAGAATGGGACTGAGGTTCCCCGTCTTTTTTGGCACTAAAAAGAACCTTGAGTAGTAGCCCGATCCGGATTGGTCTGGGGGGACCCGCTGGATGGCTCTTTTTCCTAACAAATTTGAAATCTCTACGGTCGCCGCCTCTCTGATTGGGTGGGATAACGGGGAGGCGACCACCTGAGGGAGGGCGAAACAGGAAGGGAATTTTGTAGCCTCTGGATATAATTCGGAGCACCCATCGATCGTTCGTGATGGACTCCCACACTGACAGGTGCTTCGTTAAACGCCCCCCGACTGCCTCCAGAGCTGGACAGTCGGGTAAGCCCTCAGGGCTGCTGCGCGGGTCTCTCTGAGAAAAGCTCCCTAGACCCTTAGTTACGCGGTCCCCCTCTGCCTCTGGGCCGGTGTCCACCCTGCCCCCCTCTGCCTCTGGAGGGCACGGAGTCCGAAGCTGGATAGGATTGCTGAGACTTGCGGAACCACAGCTTCTTTTGCCCCCTCTGATTCCTTGAGAAGGAACGTTGGGGGCTCAAGAAGCGGACTCAGACGGCAGACAGCGTCTTCCCGTCCTTCTCGCTTCGGACTAGTGTATCGCGTATGGTCTTGCCAAAAAGCGAAGAGCCGTCAAAGGGTGCGTTCGCGAAGGACGCCTTGAAAGGTTCCGCGAAATTACAAAGGCGGAGCCAGGCATGGCGTCGCAAGACAACACCTGCTCTGCTGGCCCTTGCGGCTCCCTCCATAGCATAAGACAGTAGCCGCATGGACGTATCTGAAATGGACTTGAGAGTGGCCATACGAGTCGAGAACATGGTTTTGTCCTCGACCGACATGGACTCTGGTGGAGCTGCAGTGTATTCCTTGATCAAATCCCGTTGCAGCCTGATGACATGCACCATATAATTCAGCGCCCTCACAGAGAAGGTTGCTGAAGCAAAGGTCCGCTTCCCTATACGGTCCAGCGCCCGGGACTCCTTGTCCGGCGGGTGGACCGTGGAGCTCTCCTGGGAGAGTTCTCTCTTAGTGGCAGCAGCCACCAACATGGCATCAAATGGAGTCCCTTTGGCCCAAGCCCGCCTATCTGAAAGGGGGCTAAGGATTTTATCCGGCCGGCGTGGGATAGGCTCCACAGTGTCGGGTTCCTGCCAAGCCCTGGTAGTCAGATCATCTACCAGGAGATCTGCCGGTGGGGACACCCAGGAGGTAGATGGGTCCGCTTCAAACGCCTTCAGAAATACGGACTCATCTGAGGAAGGTGTTTGGGCAGACCACCCTCCCCTAATATGCAACATTTCCATGATGTCTCCAAAGGAGACATCCTCAGGGGGTGACCTTGGGGAACCTTCCCTTTCCTCTAAGTCCGTATCTGTGGTGACGGACTCGGGGGAGTCCATGTGCCTCCTTTTACACGTCCGTTTACGAGGCACCTCCTCTGTGAGACTATCAGAAGAGGGCTCGTAAACGGCCTCTTGTTCCTCCGAGGGAACCAACTGGAGGGTCTGAGCAGGCTGTCCCGATGGAAGGTAGACCCGTATGCAGTCAGGGAGCGGAAGGATCCAAAGCCCGAATCGGGGACCTGGAAGACCTCGACAGTACCCTCCCCACTACCTCGAACGCCGAGGGAGAACTACTCTCTTCTGGCCCCGAGAGCAGTCTCCTCGGCTCCGAGATGGGGATCGGGGTCAGAGCCGAAGCCATCGGATCCGAAAGGGAGGTGCTCTCCGACATAGGAGGTGCCGAAGATGCACCCACTCCCATGGATCCGACGCCCGGCCCATGGCCCCAAGAGCTCGGATCCGAGATACTCGAGGGTATGGTCGGCGTCGAGAAGGCTTGGGCCACCGGCGCCGACAAAACCCCGGCTCCAAAAGGGCCTGGATCCGAAGACTCTAAAACCCAGATCCGGGTTGAAGGAGGAGAAATCGGGGCAAATATTGAAGCTGCACTCCCCCTCTGTGGGGGGGGGGGGGGAGGCAGGAGCACCCCCATCTCCATTTGGGTCTGCAGAAACAGACGCATCATCCTGTCCATATCAGCGTCGGAGAGAGACCTAGTAGATCTAGAGGAGGTCGTAGAGGTGATAGGAGCTCCTCCTCCGGCGAGAAGGAAGGGGATCGGAGCCGAGAAGGAAAAGGTCCGGACACCCTCGGAGGTGATTTAACAGTCTTCGATGGCGGAGCCGAGGGATGAGGCTCGGCTCGCCTCTTGTGTCTTGTGCTTATCCCTAGAAGAAGAAGACTGAACTTCCCTCGTACTCAAGGCAATAGTGGGAGGTTGAGTTCCAGCCTGAGTCGAGGGAATCAGGGGTGCCGAAGCTACCTGGGCAGCCTGCACCTTGGAGGGAGAGGAGGAAGAGGCCTCCTCCGGGGGAAGCAATCCCGCCAGAATAAGCCTGTTCCTCCTGTCCCTCACAGCCCGGGGGTTGAAGGCTGCGTAAACCTGGCAGTCTGAAGACAAATGGGCAACCCCCAGGCATATAACGCAGTGAGTGTGGAAATCAGCTGGGGAAAGCTTATGGCCACACCCAGTGCACTTTGAAAAAATAGCCTTATGGCCTTCGGCCATTTTCCTGATACACACACTCGCACGTCCAAATACCTAGGGGAGGGTTAACTGAAAAAAACGCAATCCCGAAAATAAAAAAGGGCAGAGAAACACTCTCAACACTCTTCTTTTAACTTTGTCAAAGTTTTAAGAAAATTTAAAGAAACAAATTCACTTCCCTGCTACTAAGCTCAGGAGCTCTTCTCAAGATGCTTGTGATTCAAGCCGCGGCAAAAACGATCTGAGGTAGTGTGGTGGTGACAGGGGATTGTGGGTAGAGGGGAGAAGCTAGGAGCTCGGATCTTGAAGCTTGGAAAGCTGCCGGTCGGATCCGAGACCCACAGGTTGCAGAACAAATGAAGCAACTACTTCAGATCCTTAGTTTTATCCAAGTAGTAACGTAGCTGTCTGTGAATGTCCAAGGAATGCAGGAGTCTTTCTCCTTTGTTCTGTGGATTTGGAAAGAAGGTGGGTAAATGGATGGTTTGATTTAGGGCCACACTGGATACCACCTTAGGCATAAAGGAGGGGTTAGTTCGTAGAGAAACCCTGTCTTGATGAAAAATGAGGAAAGGCTCTACTGCCATTAGTGCCTGAAGCTCTGAAACTCTTCTAGCTGAAGTGATTGCTAGCAGCAGGGCAGTCTTCCACGATATAAACTTTAGGTCAGCTGAGAAAGCTGGTTCAAAAGGAGGTAGCGTGAGTTTTTCCAGAACAAAATTGAGGTCCCAAGTAGGTTTTGGTGCTCTCCTGGGAGGCCTAATGTTCTTGGCCCCTCTGAGAAACTGCCTTAAGAGTGGATGTGAAAATAAGGGAGGATCCGTGTTGTAGTGAGCAGAAATAGCGGAGGCGTGGATTTTAATAGATGAAAAAGAAAGCCCTTTGTGTAACATCTCAGTTAGATATTGCAGAATCTGAGGTATGTCCAGCTGAAGGGTAATTTTGGCCTTTAGCTTGGTTCCAGGCGCAAAACCCTTTTCCATTTGTCTGAGTAGGCTTTCCTGGTGCTGGGCCTCCTGGCCTCCAGAATAAAGTACAGTTTTGTACCTACCATAAATGTAGATGTTAGAGTGCTAATACAGCTGCAGTCATAACAGATGGGTTCTCCTGCCGTCAGGTGGGTCCTCGGTCGGCCGAATTCCAAAGTCTAGGTCCGCCGGTTGTCGTCGCTTCTTCCCTGACGTCAGTGCGACAGGGGTATAAAAGAACCAGCAGACGCCATTTTCTTCAGTTTTTCTTGCCCCAGATGTCAGGTGCCCCCAGAAGGAAGGCAATACATAAAATTATGAAGTAATGCAATGCAATATAATCAAAAAACAGTAGTTGCAAGCAAATACACCATAAAAGAATACCCTTAGAGGGGAAGGAAGGAGGGAAACCTGGACTGCAGCTGTATTAGCACTCGAACATCTACATTTATGGTAGGTACAAAACTGCACTATGTTCATCGTGCATACAGCTGCAGTCATAACGGATGGGTAGAATCCCAAAGCTAAGAAAGGGGTGGTAGGCACTAGGTGGAACTAGGAGGAGCCAAAATGCCCTGCAAGACTGCAGTGGCAAAGCCTGCTCTAGATTTGGAGTATAATGGTAGGTTGTAGTGTTTGGAGAAGGTATGCACAGAACTCTAAGTGGCTGCTTCCAAGATATCCTTGGTAGGAACTCCTGAGGAAGGCTGCAGAGGTGGCTGTGGCCCTGGTGGAATGAGTTCTAATGCCTGTAGGAACAGTTTTGCCATGAAAGGAATAGCAAAAGCGTATGCAGTGGGCTATCCATTTTGAGATTGTCTGCTTGGAAATTGGCTTTCCTGGAGCTCCTACCGCATAGGCCACAAAGAGCTGTTCTGATTTTCTGAAAGGCTTTGTTCTGTCCAAATAATAACACAGTTGCCTGTGGATGTCCAAGGAATGTAGTAATCTCTCCCCTTTGTTTTGAGGATTGGGATAAAAAGTAGGTAAATGTATGGCCTGATTTAAAACTACCCTGGATACCACTTTAGGCATAAAGGACGGGTTGGTTCGTAATGAAACTCTGTCCTGATGAAAGATGATAAAATGCTGGACAGCCATGAGGGCCTGTAGTTCTGAAACTCTACAAGCTGAAGTGATAGCCAGAAGGAAAGCTGTTTTCCAGGACAAATATTGCAAATCTGATGAAGCAGCTGGCTCAAAAGGAGGCAAAGTCAGTTTTTCCAGAATGAAATTTAGATCCCAAGCAGGTATTGGTTGTTTCCTTGGAGGTCTTAAATTCTTAGCCCCTCTGAGGAACTGTCTTAAAAGAGGGTGAGAGAATAAAGGAGGATCAGTGTTGTATTCTGCAGAAATGGCTGAGGCATGGATTTTGATGGAGGAGAACGAAAGTCCATTGTTTAGCTGTTCAGCCAAATATTGTAGTATTTGAGGTAAATTCAGTTTTCCAGGCTTATGGCCCTTTTTCTCATTCCAGACACAAAAACGTCTCCATTTTGCGGAGTAAGCTTTTCTAGTTGATGGCCTTCTGGCCTCCAAAATGACATCCTGCACCTCCTTGGAGAGTAGGGCCTGCTGTGATGCTAAGGAATCTTCCATGCGGCTAGATTGAGTGTTTTTAGCTGACTGTGAAGAGATTTGAAGCTGTGCTGAGTCAGAAGAAGAGGCATTAGAGGCAGGGTCCATGGAGGGGAATGAGTCAGGCTCCTCAGGAGTGGGTACCAGTGTTGCCTTGGCCAGTCCGGAGCAATGAGGATCATCTTTGGTCTGTCTGCTCTGGTCTTCAAATAGGACTTTGGGCAGCAGAGGAAGAGGCGGGAAGGCATAAACTGTCATTGATGTCCAGCTGAAAGAGAGAGCGTCCACTCTCCAGCCTTTGGGTGGAAGGTCCTCGAGCAAAATTTTGTCAATTGATGATTTTTGTGGGAGGCAAAGAGATCTATGTCTGGCCTTCCCCATTCTTGGATTATTTCTGTAAGTCCATGGCCATGTTCCAAAGTGCTATGGCCAGTCTGCATAGGGGATAGGAATGTGTTCCTCCCTGCTTGTTTATGTACCACATAACTGTGGTGTTGTCCGTTCTTATCAATAGTTGACCTGGTTGTAGAAGGTCTTTGAAAGCTATAATAGCATTTATTACTGCTAGCATTTCTTTCTGCTAGCATTTCTTTTTGATTGATGTGAAGGTGCTTTTCTTTTTGGGACCATTTGCCCTGAATGCATCGGTCTGTCATGTGCGCCACCCAAGTGTAGTCCGAGGCGTCTGTTGTGATGACTTGATTTGCTTGAGGCTTGCTGAATGGAAGACCTGCGTTTGCTTGACATGCTTGAGCCCACCACAGAAATTCCTTTTGCAGACATGGAAGTAGTGGTATTATTGTTTCCAAACTGTGGCTGTGTTGAGACCATATGTTTTTTAGATACCACTGTAGTTTTCTCATATGCAGCTTTGCACATGGGATTAGCAAGATGCAAGATGCCATGAATCCCAGAGCCTGCAGGATTTTCCTTGCAGTCAGCCTGGTACAATTTGCCAGTGTTCTGAAATATTGAATTAGTTGCCCCTGCTTATCTGACGTGAGGTAGGCCATCTGGGTGTTTTGTGTCCAAATTGGCAACCAGGAAAATTATATTTCGAGAGGGTATTAGCCTTGATTTCTCTTTGTTGACTGTGTATCCCAGAGAGTTTAATAACATTATTACATAAGCCAGATGTTTCAGGAGAATGTGCTTGCTGTCCGCTTGGATCAGGCAGTCGTCCAAATAAGGGTATATTTGTATCCCTTGAAGTCTGCAGTAGGCAATTATTGATGCCAGGCATTTCGTGAATACTCTGGGCGCAGTAGATAAGCCAAAGGGCAATGCAGAAAATTGATAATGGGTTGAACCTGCAAGAAATCTGAGGTATCTTCTGCAATTTTGTCTGATTGGGACATGCAGGTATGCCTTCTTGAGGTCCAATGTTACCAGCCAAGACTCCTTGCCCAGCATGGGAAGAAGTTGCTGTAGAGTGAGCATCTTGAATTTTGGTACGAGTAAGAATGTGTTTAGGATGGAAAGATCCAAAATAGGTCTCCAATCTTTTCCCTTCCTTGGCACCAGAAATAGCCTGGAATAAAAACCTTGACCTTGTTAGGTATTGTAGGTACCTCTTGAATAGCTTTCATATTTATAAGACCTGAAATTTGCTTTTGTGCCTCTGCCCTTTGATTGTGTGGCAGTTTTGGCATGCCTCTCATTTTTGGAAGGGTATGAAAGTGGAATTTGTAGCCTCTGTTTATAATGTCCAGGATCCATTTGTCCTTTGTGACAACATGCCAATTTTTTGAGAATAGTGCCAGCTTTCCTCCTAAGGGGGCTGCCATTTGTGACCTGGTTGGCCTGCAAAGGGAAAAGTCATTGGGTTTGCTTTCTGAAAGATTGTGAGTTGTCTTCACCACCTCTTTGTGTAGGAGCTTGCCATTGTCTGCCTCTGTACGATCCTTGTGGTTGTCCTCTGCCCCTCGGGCGCCTGTATCTGCCTCTCTGGAGTCTGTCCGTGGCAGGAAAGGACCAGTTTTTGGAAGGCCAATTTCTACTAAAACGTGGGGGTTGAACCTGCAGAAATTCTTTCACAGTTTGCATTGATTTAGCTTTTTCCTCCATTTTTCGTAATACTTCCTCAGCATTTGCCCCAAATAGTACATCCTTTTGAAGGGGGGCGTCTAGTAATTTAGCTTTGACATGATCAGGCAAGGTTTGTTCCTTGAGCCAAGCATGCCTGCATGACTGAGCCTGTAACAGCAGCTCTACATGAGGCCTCTAGAGCATCAAAACCACATTGTAAGGTATGTTTACCCACTTGTTCTGCACTATGCATCAAATCCTGCAACTCCTTCAAGTCTGGTTGTTCAGGTTGTGACATTTTACTTTTCAATTGAGATAACAGAAACTGTTGGTATTTTAGCATATGAAACTGACAGTTTAAGGCCCTCATGGTTAAGGTAGCAGGGTATACACCTTTTTCCCCACCTTTCTAAGGATCTGGAATCTCTCTCGGAAGGCAATGGATTTTTGGCAATGGAAGCCTCAACTCCCTTGGGTCCCTGTGAGATGGTTTCTAGGTTAGCAGCATGGCTTTTGTAAAGAAATTGGTGTGAGTCAGGAACCCTGTAGTACCAGTCAGGCTTAACTGGAGCTGGAGGTAGAGAGTCCTGGTTAAGGCAGGCCTCCGAGTAATCATCTAGGATGTCCAAGACAGGAGGTATAGCCAGAGGCCTGTGCTGGGGTAACAAAAGAAATTCCCTGAGCCTTTTCTTGGAATCTGAATAATCTTGGCCTTCCCAGTGGAAGTGTTCCCTTAAGGTATGCAAAGTTTCCCCAAATGAGAAATCCTGGGGATACAGAAGGAATAGACTCCTCTGCATCAGAGTCTTCAAAAGGGGAGTAAGCCTGTTCCTGATCATCAGAGTGTTCTGAAATAATGGATCCCTGATCAGAGGAGGGGGAATCTTCCTCCACTCTGGGCCTTTTGTCCGGAGGTGGCTGAGAACCTCTGATTAGAGTAATTAAATCCTCAGCCATTTTAAGCATCTGTCTCTTAGACATGGGGCCTGGAGATGGGCCCTGTGTAACTGGTCTCTTAGGGTGCATGGTTGCTTTAGACTTGGTGAAAGCCTTGATGGAGAAAGAAGAGGAAGGTCTGAAGACACCTTGAGTGGAGGTGGACCTGTCCACATTCTGTGTTTCAACGCCAAAAGTGGCTTCGGTATCTGTAGTGGGTGTGGGCGAGGAGCCTGCGACCACGGGTACAGGAGACACCGCCAAAGATGTGTCGCCGGTAGTCAGGGGCTGCGTGGCGCCTCACTGAGAACGGACCACGTAGTCGGCTTTGGTGTGGTGTCGGTAGAGGCCGGACCTCGAGTGTCGGTCCTTGTCTTTGCGTTTTTGACAAAACCCGGTGTCGGAGTAACCGACGACATGGTATAGTTAAATGCTTTCCCAAAAAAATGCTGGGCGAACAACGCTTAATAGTGCATTTGTTGAATGTAGCACAACAGTGACAGACCGAGACGTCGTGGTCTGGGCCTAAACAAGGTATACAGAGGGAATGGAAATCCTTATGCGGTATTTGCTTCCCACAAGAAATACAATTATTAACTTTGTCTGACATCGGTCTGAGGCAAGAAAAGTTTCCCCAACGGGGTACTTAGCTTTTAAGAAGACTTCGGTTTTCCAAATTTTTCGTAATCTCAGGAGCTGGCCGACCAGCACTTGCGAACTGCTTCTGCTTCGGGCACCGCACGGCAAGAAAGACTGAAAAAAATGGCGTTGGCTGGTTCTTTTATACCCCTGTCGCACTGACGCCAGGGAATAAGCGACGACAACCGACGCCGGACCTAGACTTTGGAATTCGGCCGACCGAGGACCCGCCTGACGGCAGGAGAACCCATCTGTTATGACTGCAGCTGTATGCACAATGAACATCTTCCCTAACAGCTTGTGAGAGAGGAGCTGGCTGGTTGCCTAGGTGATTTGCCATGCAACCAAGTTTAAGGTTTTGAGCTGGCTGTGTAGAATCTGATTGCCTTGCTGTGTGAGTAGGTGGGTAATTTGTGGTAGAATCCATGGTGGGCCATATTCCTTAATAGTGGGTACCAGTGCTGGCGTGGCCAGTCTGGAGCAATGAGTATCATTCGGGGTCTCTCCATCCTAACTTTCAGTAGCACCTTTGTGAGAAGGGGTAGTGGAGGAAAGGCATATACTGTTAGCATTTTCCAACTGAATGAGAGTGCGTCCACTTTCCAAGCTTGTTGGTGAAAAGTCCTTTTGCAAAACTTTGTTAGCTGATAGTTTTGAGGGCTGGCAAACAGGTCCATGTCTGGGAGCCCCCACTTTTGAGTTATCATTGCGAATACTTGCGGATCCAGTTTCCATTTGTGGGGATCCATGATGTTTCTGCTTAGGTCGTCTGTCAATATGTTCTTTTTTCCTGGTAGGAATTGAGCTTGTAATTGAACTTGGTAAGCCAGTGCTGTGTTCCACAAGGTCATTGCTTGCCTGCATAGAGGGTAGGAGTGTGTGCCCCCTTGTTTGTTTATGTACCACATTACTGTGGTGTTGCCTGTCCTTATGATAAGCTGTCCTGGATGCTAGAGGTCCTTGAAGGCGGTCAGAGCATTTTGTACAGCTAGCATTTCTTTTTGATTGGATGTGCAGATTCCTTTGATCTGCTGTCCATAAGCCTTGAACGCACCATCCTGCCATGTGTGCCCCCCAGGCATAGTCCGATGCATCTGTTGTCATAGTTTGCCTGGCTGGGGGTAGGGTGAAAGGCTGACCCTTGTTGAGGTGACAAGCCTGTGACCACCATAGAAACTCCTACTGAAGGCAGGGAATGAGAGTTATCATTGTTTCCAAGCTGTGACTGTGTTGAGTCCATACGCTTTTTAGGTACCATTGTAATTTCCTCATATGCAGTTTTGCAAATGGTATTAGTAGTATGCAAGACGCCATGAAGCCCAAGGCCTGCAGAATTTTTCTTGCAGGGAGTTGGGTCTTCGTTGCCATTGTTCTGAAGTATTGAGTTAATTGTAGTTTGTCTGGCGTCCGATAAGCCATCTGGGCCGTTGTATTCAAGCTGGCACCCAGGAATGTCAGTTTGTGAGGGCACTAGTTTTGATTTCTGTTCATTTACTGTGTACCCTAGGCAACTTAGAAGATGTCTTACAAAAGCCAGGTGTTGTAAAAGAATGTCCTTGCTTTCTGCTTGTATGAGACAGTCGTCCAGGTATGGGTATATTTGAATTCCCCTCTGTCTGCAGTATGCAATTACTGGTGCCAGGCATTTTGTGAAGACCCTGGGCGCAGTAGATAAGCCAAAGGGCAGTGCAGAGAATTGGTAATGGGTTGAACCTGCAATAAAACGGAGGTATCTTCTGCAATTTTGTCTAATAGGGACATGCAGGTATGCCTCCTTGAGGTCCAACGTTACTAGATAAAGCTTTCTTGACCAACATCGGAAGAAGCTGCTGTAGTGTTAGCATCTTGAATTTGGGTACTTGCAAGAAAGTGTTTAAAATTAAAAGGTCCAGAATGGGTCTCCAAGCATTGTCCTTTCTGGGGACTAGAAAGAGCCTTGAGTAAAAGCCTTGGCCTTGCTCCTGTGTAGGTACCAGCTGGATGGCTTTCATGTCCATGAGAGCTGTAATTTGTTTTTGTGCCTCTGCTCATTGATTTTGTGGCAGGTTTGGCATTCCTTTTATCCTTGGCAAGGTGTGGAAATGGAATCTGTATCCATGTGAGATAATGTCTAGGACTCATTTGTCCTTTGTGACGATGCGCCAGTTGTCTGCAAAAGATGTTAATTTTCCTCCCAAGGGAGCTGCCAAGAGGGTTTTGCTTGGCAGTTTGATGTTTAAGTCATTGTGTTTGCCTTCTAGTGGTTTGGGACCTGTCTTCTCCTCCCTTCTGTGTTGAAGCGCCCCATTGGCGAGGTTTGTAAGGGATTTGTGCTTGTCCTCTGCCCCTTGGGCACCTGTATTTACCCCTCTGTGGCCTGTCAGAAGCTGGAAAGGACCAATTTTTTGTTGGCCAACTTCTGCTGAAGCATGGGGGCTGTACCTGTAAGAAATCTTTGACCATCTGTATAGATTTTGCCTCATCCTCCATTTTCTTTAAAACCTACTCTGCTTTAACCCCAAATAAAACATCCTGCTGTAGGGGCGCATCCAGTAACTTTGCTTTAACATGATCAGGCAGAGATTGTTCCTTTAACCAAGCATGCCTACGTATAACAGACCCAGTAACAGCTGCTCTGGAGGAAGCTTCCAAGGCATCAAAACCACATTGTAAAGTATGTTTGCCCACCTGTTCAGCTGCAACAGATCTTGCATTTCTTTGAGTTCAGACTGTTGAGGGAGCGTGCCCCATCTTTTGTTTTATTTGAGACATAAGGAATTGCTGGTATTTAAGCATGTGAAATTGACAATTTAGTGCTCTCATAGCTAGAGTAGTAGAGGTGTAAACCTTCTTCCCCCACCTGTCTAGTGCTCTGGAGACCCTTTCCGAAAGTACAGGATTTTTACCCATAGAAGCCTTAGCCCCCTTTGGGACCCTGGGAGATTGTCACTGAATCAGCAGCAGGGCTTTTGTAATGGAATTTGTGAGTGTCACGCACTCTATAGTATCTATCTGGTTTGGCTGGAGCAGGAGGCAGAGAATCTGGATTTAAACTAGATTCTAACAAAACATCATCTACTATGTCCAAAACAGGGGGGATAGCAAGAGGTCTGTGCTGGGGAAGTAAAAGAAAAGTACAGTTTTGTACCTACCATAAATGTAGATGTTCGAAGATCCACATTGCTGCAGTCCTAACACTTGGGTAGTCCGCTGTCCCAGTCGGCCCGAATACCAAAGTATAAGGCTGACGTCGGTCAAGGCGCATTAGTCTGACGTCAGGACGTCAGGGTACAAATGCGCATGACCGACGTCATATCCTCAGTCTTTTCTTGCCCCAGATGTCAGAAGACCCTAACAAGATAAGGCCAAAACCAAAAAACACCAAACACTCCTGTACCAAATATATGTACAATATATACAAATTTACCAAAGTACAACCCCACCCACACAACCACCCCTAAACAGAGGGGAAGGAGGGAGGGTAAATTGGACTGCAGCAATGTGGATCTTCGAACATCTACATTTATGGTAGGTACAAAACTGTACTATGTTCTTCATCCCACATTGCTGCAGTCCTAACACTTGGGTAGAATCCCAAAGCAGAGGTAAGGGAGGCTGGCAAATCATAAAGCAGCAGGAGCTGTCAACATGCCCTGCAAAATAGCCGTGGCAAAACCAGCCCTAGATTTAGAGTAGAGAGGAAGGTGGTAATGCTTAGAGAAAGTATGCACTGAACTCCAAGTAGCTGCCTCCAAAATATCCTTAGTTGCCACCCCCCTTAGAAATGCTGTTGAAGTGGCAGTAGCCCTAGTGGAATGAGGCCTAATCCCAGCTGGAATCTCCTTGCCATGATGGGAATAACAAAATGCAATGCAAAACCCAATCCACTTAGAAATAGTTTGTTTTGACACAGGCTTGCCCTGAGAACTCAAAGCAAAAGAAACAAACAACTGCTGAGACTGCCTAAAATCCTTGTTCCTGCTTAAATAATAGCGCAACTGCCTGTGTACATCTAAAGTGTGCAAAATCTTTTCCCCCTTATTTTGGGGATCTGCATAAAAAGTAGGCAAATGAATAGTTTGGTTTAAAGCCACGCTAGAAACCACCTTAGGCATAAAGGAAGGATTAGTACGTAATGATACCCTATCCTTATGGAAAATCAAAAAAGGCTCAACCGCCATAAGGGCCTGCAATTCAGAAACCCTTCTTGCAGGTAATGGCCAACAAAAAGCAGTCTTCCATGACAAGTATTTCAATTCAGCAGTAGCTTGAGGCTCAAAAGGTTGTAGAGTAAGTTTCTCCAACACAAAATTGAGATCCCAAGCAGGAGTAGGAGCTCTACGTGGGGGTCTTATATTCTTTGCCCCTCTAAGAAATTGCTTGAACAAAGGATGAGAAAACAATGGTGGGTCACAATCATAGTGAGCTGAAATTGCTGCAGCATGAATCTTAATGGAAGAGAAAGACAAACCTTTGTCCAATAGCTCAGTAAGATATTGAAGAGCCACACTCAAATTAGGCTCAGAAACCTCCAAATCCTTTGCTGCACTCCAAAATAAAAATCTCTTCCATTTTTCTGCACTTTCCTTGTACTAGGTCTTCTGGCTTCCATAATCACATTCAAAACTTGTTGAGGAAGTTGAGACCTGCTGTGGTTCAAAACAGAATATGCCAGGCTGTTAGATGAAGAGAGTGAAGCTTGACATTGAGTAGATGACCGTCCCTCTGAGACAATAGGTGTGGAATCAAAGGTAAAGGCCATGGAGGCTTCCTTACCAGACTCCTCAGTAATGGGTACCAGTGTTGCCAAGGCCAATCTGGAGCTATTAAAATCATCCTTGGCTTGTCTTGTCTGACCTTTAGGAGTACCTTTGGGAGGAGAGGCAGAGGTGGAGAGGCATACACATGAAGATTTTTCCAACTGAAAGAAAGAGCATCCACTTTCCAAGCTGTGTGATGAAACCTTTTCGTGCAAAACTTTGGCAGCTGGTGGTTTAGTGGAGAAGCGAACAGATCTATGTCTGGAGTTCCCCATGACACTGTCAATTTCCGAAATACATGAAGATCCAGTTTCCACTGGTGGGGATCCATGATTTGCCTGCTTAAGACATCTGCTAAGGAGTTCTGTGCTCGGCAGAAACCTTGCCTGAAGATTTAGTTGCAAGCTGAGCAGTCTCCCACAAAATCATTGCTTGCCTGCATAGAGGATAAGAATGTGTTCCCCTTGTTTGTTGATGTACCACATGACAGTTGTGTTGTCTGTTAGAATCAACACCTGCCCTGGAAGAAGTAACTCCTTGAAAGCCATTAATGCAAACTGGACTGCTAACATCTCCTTCATGTTGATATGTAGATGCTGTAGTCTGGCAGGCCACTTGTCTTGTATCCACTTTCCATTCAGATGAGCTCCCCAAGCTATGTCTGAGGCATCTGTCGTTAGAATCTGACTCGCCTCTGGCCGGGTCACAGAGAGTCCCTTGTTTAGGTGACATTCCTGAGCCCACCACAAAAATTCCTTTTGAATGCAAGGTATTATTTGAATGACAGTGTCCAAAATCCTGGCAGTGCTGTGTCCATACATTTTTGAGATACCATTGCAGCTTCCTCATATGCAGTTTGGCATTGGGAAGCACCAGAATACAAGATGCCATGAACCCTAAGGCTTGAAGGACTGCCTTGCAGTCAGCCCGGACAGAAGAGATAGTTGATGGAAGTAAAGGGAAATATTCTTTTGTTTGTCCGGGGTTAAAAAGGCCATCTGGGTTGCTGTATTCAGTCTCACACCCAGAAAGCACATGTCTTGAGAGGGTACTAGACTGGACTTTATTTCGTTCACAGAATACCCCAGGCATCTTAGCACTGCTATCACATATTCCAAATGCTGAAAAAGGTCTTCCTTTTCTTGAGCCAGAATCAGGCAGTCGTCCAAGTAAGGATAGATTTGTATTCCTTTTAGCCTGAAGTAAGCTATCACTGGAGCCAGAACTTTTGTGAATACTCTGGGCGCAGTAGATAAGCCAAAGGGCAATGCAGAGAACTGATAATGGGAATTCCCAGCTCGGCAGATACTTCCTGCAACGTAGCCTGATAGGCACATGAAGGTAAGCCTCCTTGAGATCTAAAGTTACCATCCAGTGATCTTTGCCCAGCAGAGGTAAAAGCTGTTGTAACGTCAACATTTTGAACTTGGGAATGTCCAGATAAGTGTTGAGGATAGATAAATCCAAAATTGGTCTCCACGTGTTCCCCTTTTTGGTACTAGGAACAGGCGAGAATAAAATCCTAGGCCCCTTTCTGGCACAGGAACCGCTGAATGGCCCCTATTTGGAGTAACAGAGAAATTTGCTTGTGGGCCTCTTTTCTTTGTAGAGGAGGAATGTCTGGCATGCCTTTGAAAGGAGGCAAGGTATGGAAATAAAACCTGTAACCGTGGTGAATGATATCCAATACCCATCTGTCTTGGGTAATTAAACTCCAATTTTCTTTGAAAAGCGCCAGCCTTCCCCCCAAAGGTGCTGCCAGACGAGTAGGCTCTGGCAGCTGAAAAGGCAGGTCATTGGGTCTGCTTAGAAAGGACTGACCCTGCCCTCACCAGAAGACTGAGCAGGTGAACTCCCTGTTCTAGGCCTAAAAGAACCTTGAGCTCTGCCCCTACCACGTTTAGACCTACCCCTAGACTGGGAATCATAAGAAGGGTATATGTCCACCCCTTAGTAGGCCAATTTCTACTAAACTTCGGAGGCTGAACCTGCAAAAAATCTTTAACAGTCTGCATAGACTTAGCCTTGTCCTCCATTTTCTTTAAAACTGCTTCCACAGGCGAACCAAACAACACATCAGACTGTAACGGAGCATCCAAAATCCTTGTCTTAACATGCTCAGCTAAATTCTGATCCCTCAGCCAGGCGTGCCTGCGAAGAACAGAACCAGTGGCAGCCATCCTCGATGAGGCCTGTACAGCATCAAAACCACATTGCAAGGAATGCTTACCCACCTGTTCAGAAACATGTACTAAATCCTGCAACTCTTTACACTCAATACCTTCCGCCAGAGCATCCACCTTAGACTTCAATTGAGAAAGGAGATAATTTTGGTATTTTAACATGTGGAACTGACAATTCAAAGCCCTCATGGCTAAAGTGGAAGAAGTATAAACCTTCTTTCCCCATCTATCCAAAGCCCTTGCCTCTATCAGGAGGAACAGGATTTTTAACAACAGAAGCCTTAACACCTTTAGGCCCCTGAGAAACAGTTTCTGGGTCTGCCCTAGGACTCTTAAAAAGATACTTATGAGCTTCAGGCACCCTATAATACCTATCTGGTTTAACTGGGGCAGGAGGCAAAGAATCAGGGTTCAGGGAAGCCTCTGCAAAAACATCTTCCACCACATCCAGAACAGGAGGTATAGCTAAAGGCCTATGCTGGGGTAGAAACAAAAATTCCCTAAGCCTCTTCCTGGAATCAGAGAAATCTTGACCTTCCCATTTAAAATGCTCCCTCATGGAATGAAGAGTTTCTGAAAGAAAAATCCTCAGGAGGAGAAGTCAAGGAGTAGAATCATCTACATCAGAATCAGAATAAGGAGGATACTCCTGTAAGTCTTCAGCCGAAGACTCAGAAGCCTCCGAGCACTGCTCAAAACTTTCAAGCTCAGGTTCCACCCTAGGCCTCTTATCAGGTGGGGGCATAGAACCTCTAATCATAGTAATCAAATCTTCTGCCATTTTAAGCATATGTTTCTTAGGCAGAGACCCTGAAGAACTAGGAGAGACACCCACTGAAGTTAAACCTGGCCTGCCTCTCAAGAAGCCTTGGAAACAGAAGGGAGGGCCTAACCACCTTAGGAAGGGAGGGAGAACAGCTACCTGAGAAGCCCCTTCAGCCTGGCCTACCTCCTGAGAGGACACATCTTGTAACAGTAAAGTCTCTCCTTGAGACTCCAAAGAAACTTCTGGCAGAACCTCCGGCTCCACCGAGCCTTCTAAAGAACCGACGTCCGGGACAGGCGGTTCTTCCAACCTAAACTTTGCTGCTTTGTCCTTGCGCTTTTTAGGCGAAGTCCGGAGCATCCGGCGGCATTTTATAATTACAACGCTTCCCAAAAACTAACCTGGCACAGTCTAATCTTCTCTTTATAGTGCGTTTGTTAAATCTAGCACAAGAGCGACATCCAACAACGTCGTGCTCAGGCCCTAAGCAAGGTATACACAAGGTATGGTAATCCCTATGAGGTATCTGTTTCCCACAAGAAATACAGTTATTCACATTTCTGACATCCGTTAAATACTGAGGCAAGAAAAACCAAAATATTCCCAACGGGTACTTAGCCAACTTTGATTCGGTCTGAAACTCCGACTTCAGAAAATTTCAGAACGCCAACCTGCACTCGCAATACTGCTTCTGCATCGGACCATGCGGCAAAAAAAGACTGAGGATATGACGTCGGTCATGCGCATTTGTACCCTGATGTCCTGACGTCAGACTAATGCGCCTTGACCGACGTCAGCCTTATACTTTGGTATTCGGGCCGACTGGGACAGCGGACTACCCAAGTGTTAGGACTGCAGCAATGTGGGATGAAGAACATCTCCTGGAGCCTTTTCTTTGAGACAGAGTAGTCCTGACCTTCCCAGTGGAAATGTTCCCTCATGGTGTGTAAGGTTTCCCCAAAGGAGTAGTCTTCAGGGGGAGAAGCTGAGGGAATTGAGTCTTCATCATCAGAATCTTCATAAGGGGGAAAGGAGTAATCTTGTTCCTCAGAGGAGCCTGAGGAAACAGACACCTGATCAGAGGAGGCATAATCCTCCTCTTGTCTAGACCTTTTGTCGGGGGGGGGGGGGGGTTGGGAAACCCTGATCAAAGAAATCAAATCTTCAGCCATTTTAAGCATCTGTTTCTTAGGCATAGGGCCTTGACCTGGAGATTGAAGTGTAGGCTTTTTTTGGTTTTAGAGAAGTCTTAAGCTTAGCATAAGATTTAATGGTGAGGGTAATCGGTCTGAAGACAGCTTCAGAAACCAAAGGTGTTCCTGCAGCACCGGCTTCCCCTACTGCGATGTCGTCGGTTGGGCCTAAGGAAAAAAGCTGCGTCGGCCTAGAAACCTCTGCTGGGGGATCCGATGCGGCCTGGGGATCCAATTCAGAGGTAGCCAGGGGCTGCGTAGGCGCCTCACTGTAAACCGGAAAAACCGGCGACAGGGCCAGCCGAGGCTTCGGAGTCTGGCTTGGATCTAGGCTGCCTGTCCCTATCCTTGCGTTTTTTATGCACGCTGGTAGTCGGTTGCTCCGACGGCATAGTGTAATTAAATTTTCTACCGAAGTAGTGTCGTGCAAAATCAAAGCGACGCTTTATAGTTCGCTTATTGAACCTAGCACAAAACAGACAACAAGTGACGTCGTGGTCTGGGCCTAGGCAAGGTATACAAAAAGAATGAAAGTCCTTATGAGGTATTTGCTTCCCACAAGAAATGCAATTGTTAACTTTTTCTGACATCGGACTGAGGCAAGAAAAGGTTCTAACGGGTACTTAGCTTTGAAGACTTCGGACTGAAACTCAATTCGAAAATCTCAGGTGTCGGCCGACCGGCACTTGTGAACTGCTTCTGCTTTGGGCACCACGCGGCAATAAAGACTGAAGAAAATGGCGTCGGATGCCTCTGATATACCCCTGGCGCTCTGACGTCAGGGAAGAAGCGACAGCAACCAATGCCGGACCAAGACTTTGGAATTCTGGCAGACTGCGGGACCGCCTGACGGCAGGATAACCCAAGTGTGATGACTGCAGCAGGGTAACACGATGAACATCCACATTGCAAAGTAGGTTTTCCAACTTGTTCAGCTGAATACAATAAATCCTGTAAATCTTTATTTTCCACACAGTCAGAAATCAACATTTTCTGTTTAAGCAGTCCCATGAGATGCTGTTGATATGTTAGCATATGGAATTGACAGTTTAAAGCCCTGATTGCCAAGGCTGCAGAAGTATAAACCTTTTTACCCCATCTATCCAGCGCCCTGGAGTCTCTATCAGAAGGTGTAGGATTTTTAGCAGTAGAACCTCAATGCCCATGGGCCCCTGAGAAATTGTTTCTGGATCCGCAACAGGATTTTTGAAAAGAAATTTGTGGGACTCAGGAACCCTGCAGTATCTGTCTGGTTTACTAGGGGCTGGAGGCAGGGAATCAGGGGCCATACTGGATTCCGAAAACACATCAACAATGTCTAGAAGAGGAGGTATAGACAAAGTCCTATGCCGCAGAAGGAAATTCCCAAGCCTCTTTTTGGATTCAGAAAATTCCTGACTTTCCCAGTGGAAATGCTCCCTTAAGGTATGCAAAGTTTCCCCAAAAGAAAAATCCTCAGGGGGAGAAGCAGAGGAAATGGAATCCTCTGCATCAAAATCCTCATAAGTAGGTATGGATAAATCCAGGTCATTAGGAGAGTCAGAGGAAAAGTACAGTTTTGTACCTACCATAAATGTAGATGTCCGATAGGAATGCATCTGCAGTCCTTACAAATGGGTTGTCCTGTCGTCAGGCAGCCCTTCGGTCGGCCGGATTCCAAAGTCTGGGTCTGGCCTCGGCTGGTGTCACACTTCACTCGACGTCATAGCTGCAGTTATTCGGGTATAAAGGCATCAGCCGACGCCATTTTCCTCAGTGTTTCTTGCCCCAGATGCCAGGTGCCCTCTTGGAAGGCTAAATTTGGATAAATGCCAATGATTCCAAATAGTAGAGAGCAAACACAAAAAATAAGCATGTATGTACATATATACAAACAAATACACCATAATAGATTCCGCCAGCTAGCTATAAGATGTGCCAATACCCTAGGAGCACCACAGAGGGGAAGGCGGGTGGGTAATCCTGACTGCAGATGCATTCCTATCGGACATCTACATTTATGGTAGGTACAAAACTGTACTATGTCCTTCAAGGATGCATCTGCAGTCCTTACAAATGGGTAGAATACCATAGCCAAACTGGGGGAGGTGGAAAAATAAAGTTATGGTGTAGTTAGGATCCCTTGCAAAACAGCAGTGGCAAAACCTGCTCGGGATCTAGAGTATAAAGGTAAATTATAATTGCTTGGCAAATGTATGCACGGAGCTCCAAGTGGCAGCCTCTAAAATGTCCTTGGTAGCCACTCCTCGTAAGAAGGCTGTGGTAGTGGCTGTAGCCCTTGTAGAGTGAGGCCTGATGTTCTCTGGAGTTTTCTTTCCATGGTAGGAGTAACAAAATCTAATGCAATTTCCTATCCACTTGGAGATTGTCTGTTTTGAAATTGCTTTTCCTTCCCTTCCTGTTGCATATGCTACCAGTAGCTGGTCAGTTTTTCTATTGCCCTTGGTTCTGTCCAGGTAGTAGCGTAATTGTCTATGTACATCCAAGGTATGCAGCAGTCTTTCTCCCCTGTTCTGTGGGTTGGGGAAGAATGTAGGTAGGTGGATAGCCTGATTCAAAGAAACTCTGGAGACCACCTTAGGCATAAAGGAAGGATTTGTTCTCATGGAGACTCTGTCTTGATGGAAGATCAGGAAGGGTTGTACTGCCATTAATGCCTGAAGTTCAGATACCCTTCTTGCTGAAGTGATTGCCAGCAGGAAGGCAGTCTTCCATGATAAGTATTGTAGTTCTGCTGTTGCTGCTGGTTTGAAAGGAGGAAGTGTCAATTTTTCTAGCACAAAGTTCAAGTCCCATGCTGGTAATGGTGGCTTCCTAGGAGGCTTTACATTTTTAATTCCTCTCAGAAACTGTCTGAGCAGAGGATGTGAGAAGACAGGAGGATCCAAGTCGTATTTTGCTGAAATAGCTGATGCATGAATCTTGGAGGAATAGGACAGGCCTGTGTGGAAGAGCTCTGCCAAGTATTCCAGGATGTTGGCTATGTTTAACAGTGACACATCTTCTCCTTTTGCAGTACTCCAAATGAGGTATCTTTTCCATTTCGCTGAATAATTTTTTCTTGTTGAGGGTCTGCGAGCCTCAAGGATAATGTCTTTAACCCTTTGGGATAAATTAGGGTTAATTGGTCTTATGCAATGTTCCAGGCAGTCAGCTGCAGAGTTTTCAGGTTTGGATGCAGATTGTTGTAGTTGTTCTGTGTTAACAGCAAGGGAACCAGGCGTAGTGGCCATATTTGTTCCCGAGACATGCTCCTCAGTAATGGGTACCAATGTTGCCTTGGCCAGTCTGGAGCTATCAGAATGATCCTTGGACGGTCCTCTTTGATCTTCAATAGCACCTTGTGCATCAAAGGAAGCGGTGGGAATGCATATGCTGTCAGGTTTTTCCAACTGAAGGATAGGGAGTCCACCTTCTAAGCAAGTGGGTGGTACGTCCTTGTGCAGAATTTCTTTAGCTGGTGATTGAGTGGGGATGCAAATAAGTCTATTTCTGGAAGCCCGCATTTTCTTGTAATGGTTTTGAAGATGTCCGGATGCAGCATCCATTCGTGGGCATCCGTGGTAGTCCTGCTTAATATGTCTGCTAGAATGTTTTCTTTTCCTGGTACAAAAATTGCTTTTAACTGAATGTTGTAGCTCAGGGCCACATTCCAGAGGTCCAGTGCCATCCGCAAAGAGGATATGAATGTGTGCCTCCCTGCTTGTTGATGTACCACATAACTGTGGTGTTGTCTGTCCTTATCATCAATAGACCTTGTTGGAGAAATGGTCTGAATGCCTGAATTGCCAGTTTTACTGCCAGCATTTCCTTTAGATTTATGTGTAGGTGCAGCTGGTCTTGAGTCCATAAGCCTTGTATGCACTTGTCCAGCATGTGTGCCCCCCAACCGAGGTCTGAGGCGTCCGTCGTGATGGTTTGGCTTGGTTGAGTATTGTGGAAGGGCAATCCTGTGTTTGATTGACAAGCCTGAGCCCACATAGGAATTCCTGCTTCAGGCATGGAATAATTGGAATTTGGGTTTCTAAGCTGTGCTTGTGTTGAGACCATAAATTCCTTAGGTACCACTGTAGTTTTCTCATATGCAGTCTGGCATGAAGAACCAATATTATGCAGGATGCCATGAAGCCCAAGGCTTGCAGTATTTTTCTTGCTGTCAGATGGTTCTGCTTTGTTAATGCCAAGAAATAGAGAGGTAGCTGCTCCTGTTTTTCTACTGTTAGGAATGCCATTTGCTTTGATGTGTCCAACTCTGCACCCAAAAAGCAGATTCTCTGGGATGGTATCAGTTTTGACTTTTTTAAATTGACTGTGTATCCCAGGGCTTGTAGCAGGTAAATGAGCCTTTGTAAGTCTTCTGCTAGCTTGTTTTTGTTGTCCGCTTGTATTAGGCAGTCGTCCAGGTAAGGGTAGATTTGGATCCCCTGAAGCCTGCAATGAGCGATTACTGATGCCAGGCATTTCGTGAACACTCTGGGCACAGTAGATAAGCCAAAGGGCAATGCTGAGAATTGATAATGCTCTGATCGTATGGGGACGTGCAGGTATGCCTCCTTGAGATCTAGAGTTACCAGCCAAGACTCCTTGCCCAGCATGGGAAGAAGCTGCTGTAGGGTCAGCATTTTGAATTTTGGAACAATGAGGAATGTGTTTAAAGCGGACAGATCGAGAATAGGTCTCCATTTGCCTTCTTTCCTTGGTACTAGGAAGAGTCTGGAGTAAAAGCCCTTTCCTTGCTCCATATGTGGTACCTTTTCCACAGCTCTCATCTTTAATAATTGATTTACTTGTTGCAGAGCTTCTGCCTTTTGATTTGGAGGTAGGTTTGGCATTCCTCTCTTTCCTGGTAGAGTATGGAAATGAAACCTGTAACCTTGGTCTATTGTCTGCAAAATCCACTTGTCCCTTGTGATGTAATGCCAGTTCTTTGTAAATAAAGCTAGCTTCCCGCCTAAGGGTGCTTCTAGTTGTTCCCTGGTAGGCTGTGCCAGAGCCAAGTCACTGTGATTGTCCTGTAATAGTGGTGGTGGCTGTGTCTGTGCCTCGCTGGTTGTTACCCTGCCACTGGCGCCCCTGTAGGCACCTCTGGATTGGTTTCTGCCTCTTGAACGCCTATTCCTGCCTCTCTGTGCTTTGGAGGAGTCTGGAAAGGACCAATTCTTGGAGGGCCAATTCCTGCTAAACCTTGGAGGTTGGACCTGTAAGAAATCTTTCACTGTTTGGACAGATTCTGCCTTCTCTTCCATCTTCTTCAGCACCTGTTGTGCAGGAGAGCCAAACAAATTGACCTTGTCCATGGGAGCATCTAATAGTTTTGATTTGACATGGTCCGGTAAGGCCTGCTCTTTTAACCATGCATGCCTTCTGATAACTGTGCCAGTCATGGCTGATCTAAAGGAAGCCTCCAGTGCATCATAGCCGCATTTTAAAGAATGGTTACTAACTTGCTGAATGTTATGTACCATTTCCTGAACATATTTCTTGTCTAAAGGTTCATCAGAGGACAGTTTTTGGTTAACTGGTCTAACATAAATTCTTGATACTGGATCATATGAAATTGACAGTTCAAGGCCCTAGCTGACAGAGTAGCAGAAGTGTAAACTTTTTACCCCATCTCTAAGGACCTGGATTCCCTTTCAGAGGGAGGGATTCTTGGTAGAGGTAGATGCTACAGCCTTAGGCCCTGGGAGATAGTCTCGGATCTGCAAAAGGAGCCTTGTATAAATGGTGATGTGTCCGGGACCCTGCAGAACCTATCGGGCTTAGCAGGGCCGGAGGTAATGAATCAGGAGCAGTACAAGCATCATTAAATGCATCATCTACAACAGACAGAACTGGAGGTATAGCTACAGGCCTATGTTGTGGTAAATGCAAAAAGGTTCTAAGCCTTTTTCTGGAGTCTGAAAAATCTTGGCCCTGCCACTGAAATTGTTCCCTCATAGCATGCAAGGTTTCCCCAAAGGAAAATTCCTCAGGTGGAGAGGCAGAAGGGATGGACTCTTCTGCATCAGAGTCTTCATAAGGGGAAAAAGGAGCCTCTGGAGGGTCTGTATTATCTGAATCAACAGAGGAATCATCTGTGGAAACTGGCTCAGGGGGCTCTGCTCTAGGCCTCTTCTCTGGAGGTGGGTGAGAGGCCCTGTCTGGGAGAGGTTGGGATCCCCGGATTAAAGAAATGAGATCCTCTGCTAAACTAAACATTTGGGAACTGGAGCTAGGCCTGTGAGAGGGGGTCTTAACAGGCACAGATTTAGTAGCTTTAGCTGCTTTAGCCCTGGCAAAGGCCTTAATAGACATGGCTGCAGGAGGCCTAGCAGCTCCACGTGCAGGGGTTGAAATATCCAATGGAATAGTGTCAGATAATTCCTGAGAAACTACAACTGCAGGTTGGATTTCAAGCCGATTCCACCAGGTTGGAAGAGGCCTCGGTAGAAGGTAAGCTGGCTGAAGGAAGAACCGCTTGCTCGGTTTCAGCGAAACCGAGACACTCGGTTGTCTTAACCGCGGTTTCGTCGAAACCGCGGACCGCGAGTGTCGGTCCTTTTCCTTGCATTTTTGGATATTTGTGAAGTCGGAGGATCCGACGGCATAATATAAGCAAAATCAGAGCCGAAAAACTGCTCAGCAAATTCGACCGACGTCTAAGCGTCTGTCGGTTAAAAGAAGCACAGGCTAGACAAGCTGCTACGTCGTGGTCTGGGCCTAAACAAGGTAAGCAGTAAGAGTGGAAATCTTTATGAGGTATTTGTTTCCCACAAGTTAAACAGTTATTCACTTTTTCTGACATCGGCTGAGGCAAGAAAGAGTCCCCAACGGGGTACTTAGCTTTTTAGAAGTCTTCGGTAGTAGTAGAAGTATTCGGTAGTAGTAATCTCTGGTTCTGACCGACCGGCACTTGCGAACAGCTTCTGCTTCGGGCACCACGCAGCAAGAAAGACCGAGGAAAATGGCGTCGGCTGATGCCTTTATACCCGAATAACTGCAGCTATGACGTCGGAAGTGCGACACCAGCCGAGGCCAGACCCAGACTTTGGAATCCGGCCGACCGAAGGGCTGCCTGACGACAGGACAAGCCATTTGTAAGGACTGCAGATGCATCCTTGAAGGACATCAGAGTCCTGTTCAGAAGAGTCATAATCAAGTTCAGCCCTAGGCCTCTTAGAAGGGGGGGGGGGGGGTTGACTAACCCTGATCAGAGTAATTAAATCTTCAGCTATTTTGATAATTTGTTTTTTAGGCATAGGAGCCTGTACATGTGGCATGGGTGTCGGTTTTTTAGACATAGATCGAGACTTAGGCCTTACTATTGAAGGTGGAGTCTGTTTAATATGCAAGTCCGTAGGCCTGAATACACCCTCAGAAGCCGGTGCCTGCATAGCAGCTCCGGACCCATCCAAGGTAGAGACATCCGTGGGTTCCATAGGTGAAGCATCTCATGGCATACCGGACTCTGAATGGGTCTCAGTAGAAGACTGCGAATCAGAAGTAGCGGGTATCAAGGGCTGCGGAATCGCCTCACTGAATACCGGCGAACTGACAACTGGTTTAGGAGAAGCGTCGTCAGCAGTTTTGGACCTCAATGGCCTGTTTTTTCTTTGCTTTTTTTCTGTATTCCGGTAGTCGGATGGTTAACCAAAGTCATTTCTGGATAATTAAACCGAGAACCAAAATATTTAGAAGCAAAAATGTACTGACGATGGATAGTGCGATGATTAAATAAAGCACAAAAACGACAGCAAGGTATGTCGTGGTCAGGGCCTAGGCAAGGAATACAGTACAAATGAAAATCCTTATGAGGTATTTGCTTCCCATGAGTGATACAATTATTAACTTTTACTGACATTGGTAAGGAGCAAGAAAAAGTTTCCCCAACAGGGTACTTAGCTTTAGGTTGAAACTCGAAAACGAAAATTTCAGTAGTCGGCTGACCGGCACTTGCGAACTGCTTCTGCTTCGGGCACCGTGCGGCAAGAAAGACGGATTAAAATGGCGTCTGCTGCATGTTTTTTACCCCTGATGACCTGACGTCAAGGAAGAAGAGGCAGCAACTGATGCAGGACCCAAGACTTTGTTAATCAGGCCGACTGAGGGCAACCTGGCAGCAGATTACCCAAATGTAATGACTGCAACAGTGAAACACGAAGAACATCCAAATTGCAAAGTATGTTTACCAACTTGTTCAGCAGAATGCATTAAATCCTGTAAATCTTTATTTTCAGTACAGTCAGGAATCAACATCAATTTCTGTTTAAGCAGTCCCATAATATGCTGCTGATACTTTAACATATGAAACTGGCAGTTTAAGGTTCTAATGGCCAAAGTAACAGAAGAGTATACCTTCTTACCCCATCTGTCCAAGGCCCTGGAATCTCTATCAGAGGGGGTAGGGTTTTTGGCAGTGGTAGCCTTAATGCCTTTAGGTCCTTGGGAAATGGTCTCTGGGTCCGCAGTAGGATTCTTGAAGAGGAACTTGTGAGAGTCAGGTACACTGTAATACTGGTCAGGTTTTCTGGGAGCTGGAGGTAAAGTGTCTGGGACAAGGCTAGACTCCAAGAAGGCATTATCTACAATGTCCAGAACAGGAGGGATAGCCAAGGGCCTGTGTTGAGGAAGGAGTCAGAATTCCCTAAGCCTCTTTTTGGAGTCAGAGTAATCCTGGCTTTTCCAGCGGAAATGCTCCCTAAGTGTGTGCAAGGTTTCACCAAAAGAAAAATCTTCTGGTGGGGAAGCACAGGGAATGGAGTCCTCTGCATCAGAATCCTCATAGGTAGATAAGAGTAATCAGAAGAATCAGAATCCTAATCAGAAGAATCAGAAGGAAAATCAGTTCTAGGTCTATTAGAGGGTGAAGGCTAGCTTCCCCTAATTAGAGTAATGAGGTCTTCAGCCATTCTTATCATTTGTTTTTTAGGCATATGGGCCTGACCATGCGCTTTGGACATGGTTTTTCTAGGCGTGGGTAGAGTTTTAGGCCTTGAAGAAGATGGCATCGGTTTGAAATGCAAGTCAGTAGTCCTGCATACACCCTTAGAAGCTGGTGACTGCACAGCAGCTCCAGACCCATCCAAGGTAGAGACATCCGTAGGTTCATTGGTCGAAGAAACACCTCGCGGCATACCAGACTCCAAATGGGTCTCAGTAGAGGCCTGCGAATCTGAAGTAGCGGGTAACAGGGGCTGCGAATGCACCCGAGTACCAGCGAACTGGCGACCAGCTTAACGGAAGCGTCATCGGCAGCTTTGGACCTAGGCAGTCTCTGACTATCTTTACATTTTTTCAGAATGTTGGTAGTCAGATGGCTTACCGAAGCCATTTCTGGATAGTTAGAGTACCAAAATAATTTGCAGCAAAAATAAACAGACGACGAATAGTTTGAGGGTTGAATAAGGCACAAAACCGACAGCGAGGAACGTCGTGGTCTGGGCCTAAGCAAGGAATGCAGTACAAATGAAAACCTTTATGAGGTATTTGCTTTCCACAGGTAATAAAACTGTTAACTTTTACTGACATCGGTTTAGAGCAAGAAAAAGGATCCCCAAAAGGGTACTTAGCTTTTTTTTAAGACTTAGGTTCTGAAACACGAAGACAAAAATTTCAGGAGTCAACTGATCGGCACTTGCGAACTGCTTCTGCTTCGGGCACCGCGCTGCAAGAAAAGCTGATGTAATGGCGTCGGCTGCATGTTTTATACTCCTGACGACCGGACGTCATGGAAGAAGGGACAGCATCCGATGCAGGGATCCAAGACTTTTAATATTCAGGCCAGCTGAGGGCTACCTGCAGGCAGATGAGCCAAATGTAAAGACTGCAACAGTGAAACACTAAGATCATCAAACTTTTTGAAAATGCAATGAGTTAATGGATTTTAGAAATTTCCTGGACAGCATTTTATCACAAATGTTGTAGAAACAATTTTTTAAACATAAATCATAAAGAAATTATTTTTTAAGCTAGGATACAGAAACTGAAGTGCAAAAATAGAGTAAGGCCCCATAAAGTTTAATGCTGTAAGCTGCCAGAAGGATTACTACTAGGAAAAGTCATTCTCACTTTCACAGTAACAAGAAAAGGAAAAGCAATCTTGCTCAAATCCATTACTGCATTCTTGTAGGTATTTTACAGGTGGACAGCTAACCAAAGTAGAATGTACAGCTTCTCAAAACCAAGTACAAAACATGAAAAAATCCTTGAAATTTAAATTGCCCTGTTTATTCAATGTTATGAGTACTTTTTGTCTACCAGACTTAATCGGATACAATGTTAAACTGGAAGCTAACTGTAGTGTGGTTTTACATTAAGGAGACTTGAAACTACTTGCCTGATGGCAGTATAAGACAGCCTGGTCTGCATCAAATGAAAATCACGCAGTGAGGCTTAAAACAAGGTTAACTGGCCAGAGGGTTATTAGACTGTTTAAAAAGAGAAAAGACATGGATGAAAACACAATTAAATCCAGCTACAAAATGCAATCTTTATTTAAGCTGTCCATTTAAGTCTTAACAGCTTGTCCAGTGACTCATTTTTTGTCTCTTAGCTCCTGCTGAAATTAACCTTAAGCAAAAAATGACAGCTTTCAAACAAAATGTGGAAGACTCAAGGACAGTAGACAATTTTGGGAAATGTTTAACCTTTTATCTAGGGGATGACTAGTAGGGCTTCATACAGTCAGTGCCTTTGTTAGGACAACTACTGCCACAAAGTCATCAAGCTCAACAGTCTCCATCCCACACATCCAATCCTTCAAGCAGTGAAGGATATAACCTCATCTCCACATGATGGGTCCCACAATACTGTGCAATTATAATACAGTGGTCATCAATTATCCACTACTGACATACATCTAGGAGGTCCAAAAAGTCTGCTTGAATCTTACGGGGAGAAATGTAGGGTTTGTGGTGATTATTTATATTAGGACACATCAGGATGTGCAGTAGGAAGCACTGCCCCCACTGTGACATGCAGAGACCTTTTAATGTCAGAACTCCTATTTTTAAGAAATTAAGGTTCACATGAATCATACTGTTCTTAAAAATATATAGTACAAACAGCCTCCCCCCGCCTGCATCCCCCAAGTACGAATGCAAAGCAATTAAAAAAAAAAAAAAAAAAAAGTGTATAGTAGGGGTTTGCAAGAGGCAGCAGCCCCCTTGCCAGATGTGTGTGGCAGTCTTTCACTGACATTGTCAGTAGTGCCAAGCATTAGAGTTTCAATTTCTTTAAACTTTGTTTTTTTTTTAAAACCTTCTTAAAACACTAAACTGACAGCCCCATTAGTTTATTTTATTTTTATTTTTTATTTTACATTTGTTGACCGGGCTAGTCTGGCTGGATACATGTCCATTTTCAGCAGAGGCCCGAGGAGAAAAGCTCCACTATATACTGGTACATTACATAAAAAAAACATTACTATAAGATACAACTTATAAGGATTAATGAACTAATTGAATGTAGGATATTAACAATACAGAAGCATTTTTGTCAGTTAAGATGGCACCACCCACACCTGCGCAAATTCAGTTTGTGTCCTACTGTTGGCCCTTCCCCATCTGTCTCACCATTTCAGGAATTTCCTCAAATAAGACCAACATAGCCCCAGACATCAGAACAGACAACCAACATCTACCTTAGGCCTTATGTCAAGAGTATCTGCACTGGAAGCAGACCTTGACAAAGCCAGCATCAAACACAAACAAGAAAAGGGACCAGCTCAAGCTGCAAGCTTCAGGCTGGCAGATTACTCAATGGTGGTGACACCAGCATCAAGGCAGTCAAAACCAACTGCAATAATCGACAGGAGAGTTGCTTACACTGAAGGCTTAAGCCCCAAAACTGAAAATGCATTTGACAATGGGATTGGTACCTGAAGGATGAATACCAACCTCCTTGAGAGGAATGCTTAGATTGGGGGGGGGGGGGGTGAGAAAAAACAGGAGGACCTTATATAAAATGGAAAATCCAAACAGACACTGCAATCTGCTAAAAGAGAGCAGTGGGGGGAGACAGCAATCATCGTTTGCTAGGCTCTAATGGTTGCCTCCACAAATTTGTCATAAAATCTATTTCTGGTGGAGAGAGAAATTTCGACCGGCATCATGCTGATGGGCAAGCACCAGCCAGCCTCTAAACCCTGCATCAAGAAACAGGATTTGTCTGCAAGAAAAGACCAATTACAGTCCTAAAAATTTAGCAGAAAAACTAACAGGCATTTCTGAAATGCATTCAAGAGAATGACCAGTAAGTACATCACCCAATTTAGCCTTTTCTGGTTCTGAACTTGGAGAGATCTGTCTGTTAATCAACCTGTTTCTTTGCATGTTTAGAAGCCGATCGCTTTCAAATAACGGCTTAGCCCTTGAGGCCGAGGGAGTCTACTCCAAAAAAGCCTTGGAAGCCGACGCTCTGTTTAGGTAAAGTGCAAGTCCCTTTCAATTTAAAGCAAATAAGTTGTTCCTGATCTGTCAAAGTAGGAAGTGAAACCATTACAAATCTCAGCAGTATTCAAAACATTCCCTTCCTAAACAAGACAGTTTTTTTCATGAAATGGCATCATAACACTACACTGCTGTATTACATTAACACAACTATACATAACAGCTTCAACTGTACAGCACTGACAATGGAAACAAATGCAAAGATTTTATCCAACAATAAAAACACTATTATATATATATATATATATATATATATATATATATATATATATATATATATATAAAACAGCAAATAATTTTACAAGGCAGCCATAACATTTCAATAAGAAAAGCCAAGGCTAGGAAATATTATTAAACCCAAGGAAGACATAGCATCAGGTCGAAACTAATGAAAAATGAATTAAATGGCATAATCTAACTTTAATCTTTCATAGAAGTATAGAACTTTAAAGAAATAAAATTGCCACAATAAGAGATGCCAGCTGCTTCTCGGATACAAAGAGCTTATATATATAGTAAATTCAAGAAACTCTAGGAGTTAGTTTACTAACAAAGCACCCAGGCATTTTCGAGTAAATGGGAGCAAGCTTTCAAGCCACTGAAATCAAAGCAGTATTTTCCTCAAGCATGCATCAATTCCATCTATTTTCCAACATTTACCAGTAGTGCATGCATTCAGCAAGAGGACTGCCACCCCCTGCAACTTCTGGGAGAACAAGAATCTTCTTTCGGCTTTTCCCCGGTTAGGGGTCGCCACAGCAGATCACCTGTCCGCTCATGATTGGCAGCGGAGTTTTACGGTGTTGAGTTGCCAGCTCGGCGTCCAACCTTTCACAGAAGGCACACACACTCACACCCAAGGCCAATTTAGAGTGTCCAATCCACCTACAGCAGGTCTTTGGGATGTGGGAGGAAACCGGAGCACCCGGAGGAAACCCACGCGACCACAGGGAGGACATGCAGACTCCGCACAGAAGGCACCCCAGCCGAGGATCGAACTGGAGAACCTCTTGCTGAGAGGTGGCAACGCTAACTGCTGCACCACTGTGCAAGAAGCATGATTTCTCATATTTCCCCAAGTAACATGTAGCAGAGAAAAGTAACTCGTACACAAACATTGATGAAAAAAGCTTAGTTCCCATTGGTTCTAACAATAATGCCCACATCTAGCAAAAGAGCTGTTTATCCCTCTCCATGCCCATTACATTCTGTATTTCTAACAATGTTTACCAGTGTCTACTTAATTACATTTACAACTCTGCATGAAAGCATCGTTCATATTTTACAAAGTGGCATTCATGACAGTCTTGTGTCTACTCACCCCTCAGTGAAACCAAGAAATTAATAATGAAATACGGAGCCAAATGTAAAACATTTTGCTACTGACTAGGTGCACTAGACAGAATGAATGTATTTTCCAAAGTAAAATTAAAATGTGAACCTCCACTTAGAGAGTACTTAAACTGAATAAGAGAGAGAAAACTTGCAAAGGACACTAAAGACAATCACAAGGCTTTCTTTAGCTATGTTAGGAACTTAGGATGCAACTCCCAGATATGCTCAGAGTTGATTCTAAATGACAAAAAATACACTGAACCCACAGACATTGCCAAAATCCTGGCAGACAGGTTCAGTGCAAACCCCCCCTTCCCCCCCAAAAGAGCAAATATCTATCCCAGCAGAGTGCAACCTCCCTAACATCTCAGATGCTCAGGTGAAAGCCGCCCTCTCCAAAGCAAAAAACACTGCTTCAATGGGACCAGACGGTGTCCCGGGTTGCGTCCTACATGAACTCCAAGAAGAACTAAACCCTCACGTAAAACTGCTGTACAATCTCAGCCTCACTACAGGATATGTACCCAAAGAATGGCGTACAGCAACAGTGGTCCCACTCCACAAAGGTGGTGCCTCAACGGACCCTGGTAACCATCGCCCCATAATCCTGACTAGCCTTATCTGCAAGGCCATGGAGAGGATCATCATGGAACTCATAAACAAAGACATTGGGGACCTACAGACACTAGATCCTACCCAATTCGGCTTTGTCAAGGGCAGATCCTGCCTCTTGAACCTGCTCGACTTTTTCGAAACAGTCACCAAGGTCATAGATGAAGGCAAGGTAGTCCACACAGCCTATCTGGACCGTGCAAAGGCATTTGACACAATACCCCACTCGGGCATCATAGATAAGCTATCCAGCTTAAATATAAACCCCTATATCACAAGATGGGTTGCTAACTGGCTCAAAGACAGAACCAACAGAGTCAGAGTTGCCGGAGCCATGTCAGACTCAAGACCGGTTACAAGTGGTGTCCCACAAGGCTCTGTCCTGGGACCTCTCTTGTTCAGCATATACTTCTCTGAGGTACAGGCCAACACTGGAGGACTATGGCTGACCAAGTTTGCAAATGACTGCAAACTGGGTGCCATAATTGACTCTCCAGCTGACACGAACATCCTCCAAAAAGGTCTCACAGAGACGGATAACTGGTGCCAGAGCCATGGCCTAAAGCTAAACGCCAAAAAGTGTGTAGTCATACCCTTTGGCAAAAACAAAGTGCCCACAAATTACCACATAGGTGGTAACCCATTAAGTACGGAAATAGTAATTTAGAGACCTGGGGACCCAAGTTGATAGCAATCTCTCCTTTGACAACCACATTGCCAAAGTGGTTAGAAAGACCTTCTACATAGCCCACATTATTACGAAAGGATTCACATCCAGATCAAGCGAGGTAATAGTGCCCCTTTATTCATCCCTCATCAGGCTCATCATAGAATACAATGCCCCTTTTGGGATGTACCTTACCCGACACCTGCAGCAACTAGAAAGACCCCAAAAGTACCTCACAAAGAGGATCAAGGGACTCAAACAGATCTCATATGCTGCCCGGTTAAAAAAACTCCAGCTCTACTCAGTTGCATGCCGCCTATTTCGAGGCGATCTATGCCTGACATACAAAGCTATGTCCAACCCAGAATTAATGGACATGCTCCATCTCAGAAAATCCAAATCCCTTAGAACCACAAGCTCGAGGGACTTGAACCTCAGCACAGAAATAAATAGAACATGCTTGAGGGACAGATTCATAACCCAGAGGCTCCCCTTGATCTGGAATAAAATCCCAGTCCATGTTAGGCAGAGCACCTCACTGGCTCTCTTCAAGAGGAATCTTGATGAGTGGATGGGAGATCGTAGGTTTACCCCGGGGATTACTTCTGTGTCACTACTACACAGAGGCACAGTAAACTAACCTTAAAAAGAGCACAGCAAACTCAAATTAAAGGGTGGCGAAAGCCAAACACATCGGGCTAGGCTTGTAAATGCCCCAGGGCAGATAGCCTAGTGTGAACCTATGAACCTATGACTCCCCAAAAGGACAATCCCAGGGATTTTTTGTTCTGATTCAGCCTTTGTTTACATTTCAGGTTTGCCTTTCTGAGCATGTTCACCTTTGGCTGAGGGGGGTGGGGGAAGAGTACCTGCAGAAGTTTCAAAGGAGTTAGCCAAATTCCATATCAAATTGCAGTTGTACTAACAGCTCTCCCTGTGAACCATTCATTAGTTGAATCTATGCATTTTACCCCCTGAGAAAAGTAGCCTTTCAGGCATTTTATGACCCGACTGCTGCTGCTACTCTACAAAGCACATCAGTAATCAAGGCTTTTAAAACACTAGTGAACAGAGTTTTTTTTTTTCTTTCATTTCATATGTTATTCTGTGGTGACTGTGAATCCTAGTCAACCATAACTATTTTATGACACGGCTTCTACCTATAGAAAGCATCTGAGTGAGGCAAATAGTAGTGGAAACCATATTTCTTTCATTTCATGTTTTATTGTTTTCTGATTTTTTTTTAATACTAGCCTGGTTTAGTGACTTTCTGAACTGCTACTAATTCCACTGAAATAAAGTTATGTTTCATGCTAGAGAGCAGGTGCAATTTCTTAGGTACATGTTACCTTTAGATACAGACACAATATTATTAATGAACAATTTACAGTTACATT